>NW_017731422.1:3455238-3469999 GCF_001890085.2 Hipposideros armiger
CCGAACTGGGGCCCTCTGGCGTCCCAAGCCAGCCCCCAACCATAGTGCCACTCGGCCGGCCCTATTTTTTTATTTTTTTAGCTGACCCATCGTGCCACCTGTTGGCAGCTCAGCGGCAGCTCAGCTCAGGCCGGGACTTGAACCGCTGTTGCTCAGAGCTTGCACTCTTGAGCGAGCTCTTAACCAACTGAGCTACTCGGCTGGCCCAGGAATAGTTCACTTTAGACAAAAAGTCTATTTCATTTTCTAAAGGGGCCATTCATTCATTCACTATTAGCAGACTGGTCTAATTAAATGCTGCTTTGTATTACTTTTTTTGTAACAATTTTTAAAAGCAGTGATAGCTAAGATCCAAATGGGTCAGGCATCATGTTAATGTTTTATATGCATGATCTCACCTAATCCTTACAAACCCCATCTAAAAGGCAAATCTCAACCCACTATCACCTCCACTGCCATCTCCCTAGGCCAAGCTATCATCATCTCTCCTCTGGTCTCTCTGCATTCACATTTTTACTCCCTACAATCTATTCTCAACCCAGCCTCCTGAGTAATCCCTTTAAAACATAAATCAAAACCTTCCAGTGAATCCTCATTTCCCTGTGGTAACAACCAAAATCCTTTTCCATTCTCGGAATCCTTTCCTAGGTGAATTCATGTAATGCCCTGCACAGCTGCCCACCCTGCCTCCCCCACCTCTGATTACTATCCCTTGCTGACTCGCCATGCGCTGAACTCACCAGGCATGCTCATGTCTCAAGCCCTTTGCACTGGCTGCTCTGTGCCCGGAACGCTGTTACTTCAAATATCCTCAGGCTCACCCTGTACCTTCTTTAAGTCTCTGCTCAAATGATCATGACCTAACTATCACCACCTCCCCCCGACCCCCAGCACCCTCCATCTTCCTTATCTTGCTTTATTTCCCCCTATACCTTACTTCAAGGTTTACCAAGGTTTACTGTCTGTCTTCCCATAAGAACAGGGCTTTAGCTTGTTTCCTGAGGCATCCTGGAGCCTAGACCGGCACCTGGCACACATTAGGTGCTCAGCAGTATTTGGTGAATGAATGGATAGATGCTCTCACACACCTCAGTCAAAGGCTCTCTCTCCTTTGCTCTCACTTGTACCACTCATGTGGCACTTACCATGCACTGCTGTGTATTTTTGTGTCACCTGTTATCCACCGAGCTATTATGTATTCCTATACCCTCCAAGTGCCCTGTACAAAATTAGCACTTAATAAATATTTGATGATGAAATGTCAGTGCAGTGGGTTTTTCTTTCAGTGTAGATAATTACAGTAATAATTTTTCAAAATATCAGTCCATTTAGAAAAGAAATGTTCTGGAACGGAGTATGATGTAAGAGAAAATTAGAATATTTAATTTTAAATCTTAAAAGGATGGAAAATATTTTGAAGGTGTATAGGTATATATAATGCAGATACATTATACCAAATCTATGTCATTCTCTGAAAATATTTGCTTTGTGACTTTCATAGCATCTTATATCCTAAAGACACTCTTGAGAGTCAAACTCAAGGTAACATTTTGATAGTGAGGTAATGTGAAATACAGATTTTTAAATAGTAATTATGAGTTGGGAATTTGTGTAATATGTGACAAAAATAAAAAGTTAGTGTCAAGTAGGTTTTATGTCACATTTTTTTATCTAATGATAGCAGAAGGTTCTGGATGGGGAGCATCTAACTATAACGCAGAAAATGTGTTCTACAAAACAATTTATCTAAATTTATATTATACATGTATATACAGAACTAAAGTCTTCATTTACATGAAGACTTCAGCGTATCTCTCTGTATTGTTCATTTTGTACTGCATAACCAATGTGCGTATTTTTGAAAAATAGTTTAGACAACTTTCTAACATTAGATGAAGATCTTTTCAGTCATCTGACCGTAGCACATGCACAGTTCTCTGTGGGCACTGGAGGGGAAGATCTGTAACAAAGCCCTGCACAAATTCGGCTAATTCTTTAATTGATTCTAATTTAACCTTAAAACTTTAACATGACAGCACAAATGTAAAAAGAATATATAGTAATATATCAGTACTCATAAAATAGCATTTAAAAAAGATAAGCCAAAGGCCAGTGGCACATTGGATAAGAATTGGCTTGGGATGCCATCTCTGGGCAGCAGGGCCCCGGTTCGGATCCCACGAGGGCCAGTGACGCTGCGCTCTCTACAGCTAAAACAGTGAACAACAGGTCAACCAGGAGCTGGGCTGCTGTGAGTCGCCGGCGACGGCGTAGGCTGCAGTGGGGCTGGCTGGCAGCTGGCGTGAGTTTTTGTGAACTGCCGTGAGCTGTGAGCGGCCGTCCAATAGCTGGCGAGCGACTGCCTCATCCGGGAAGAGCACAATGATAATACCAACATGGTCCAGTGAAGCGACGTCCTCCACAACTAGACTGAAGAACAACAGGACAGCAACTTGTCTGTTCCCCTTCCCTGATTCCCAAATGCTGTTCCCCTCCCCCAACTCCCCAATAAAAAATCTTTAAAAAACAAAAACAAAAAAACCCAAAACAAACAAAAAAAGATAAGCCAATTTTCTCTGGTACGCATTAGGTATTTTCTGTGGCACAATGTCTATTTTACATTTCCAAGTAAGTTAGGGTCTTCTCCACCCCTCTTTTTCAAACAATATAGTCACTCAAATTTCATTTCTCTTTGTATTACGCTCTTTGGACATTTACATTCAGATTGTTTTACCTATACAATATATGTCATAACAAAAAATAATTCTAAGTATATGTCATGTGACATACAAAATCAGACTAATAAAGAGACAAGTAAAACAGTTTTATAACTTTGAAAATAAAAAAAGCCAGCTTGAGGCCTATAGATAGAAGCAGCTCCAAACACATCCAGTTGTAAATCTTCATCTTTTCAGGGTGATCACACCTAGAGAAAGGGGGGTGGGTGGACTTTCATGGATCTCCCCAATCCTAAGATTCTCACAGATCAGGAGAGTCAGAATACAAATGGGAAGTAAAAATAAACTGACCTATTTCTGAATATATTTCTCTGCACTTCTAGGAAATATCAGAGTTAAAAGAAATCTAAATATAGCAGCATTCATTTATTCTAAATCCTAGAAGAAATATTTCCAAATCAAAACCACAAAATCAAAAAATAACTTTTGCTCTCAGTAATTAGGAGAAAAAAATCTAATTTTCTGTGTGTGTGTGTGTGTGTGTGTGTGTGTGTGTGTGTGTGTGTAACAGTCTCTTTATATGGAAAGGGTTACTTCTAAATTTGAAAACATTTCTCCATATTTAAAAAAAAATCTAGGGGCGGCCAGTGAGCTCAGGTGGTTGAAGAACAAGCTCTTAACACCAATGTTGCCAGTTCGATTCCTACATGGGATAAGGAGCTGTGCCCTGCACAACTAGATTCAAACAACTACTTGACTTGGAGCTGATGGGGCCTGAAAAAACACACTGTTCCCTAATAAAATTTATTTTTTAAAAAAAATCTATTCTATCGCCCAGGTTAAGTCCACTTAAGAAAACTAAAATGCGTGGCTGGCCAAATGGCTCCGTTGGTTAAAAGCACGAGCTCTGAGCAACAGGGTCACCGGTTCGATTCCCACGTGGGCCAGTGAGCTGCACTGGAGCTGAGTTACCGCTGAGCTGCCAACAGGCGGCTGGATGGCTCAGTGGTTAGAGTGTGAGCTCTTAGCAACAAGGTTGCCGGTTTGACTCCTGCATGGAATGCCCACCCGCAAATAAGACTGAACACAGCACCTTGAGCTGAGCAGCTGCGAGCTGCTGACAGGCGGCCGGATGATGACTGGACTTGGAGCTGAGCTAACTGCGCCCCCCACAACGAAGATTAAAGGACAATGACTTGGCTATCCCCCTTCCCAATTCCCCAAAACTGTTCCCCTTCCTGAATTCCCCAATAAAATCTTTAATAAAACCCCAAAAACACTAAAATGTGCTCTAGAACATTTTCTTTGACATTAATTCAAAATTTGTATGTAATACCTTTGCCAAACACAAACATAAATATTTTAAATTTAATCTCACAATAGCATTCAGGTTTCTCCACTTCTACTCTTTGAGGCATGATTTCTGAAAAGAATACATTATAAACTAGTTTACGTTATTTTATTTTGTAAAACTTTCATGTACATTGCACTAAAACTAAGCTTATTCAACAGCTATGGCTTTTTTTCTTCTTTTTTTAATTCAGGGGAAATGCTTAGGGCTTTAAAAATTATTGCTGGGCTGGCCGAGTGGCGCGTTGGTTAAGAGCTGGCTTGGGAAGTCAGCTCTGAGCAGCAGGGCCCAGGTTCGGATCCCACATGGGGGACAGTGACACTGCCCTCTATAGCTAAGATGGTGAACAACAGCTCGACCTGGAGCTGGGCTGCAATAAGTCGCCGGCAACGGCATAGGCTGCAGCCCCTGCTGCAGAGGGCTGCCATAAGCTACCGTGTGTGATCGGCAGCCAGAGTGAGCAGCTGGCAGTCAGTGTGAGCTTCCAAGAGCCGCTGTGAGAGGCCGTCCAGAGGCCGGCGACCCGGGAAGAGCGCAATGATAATACCAAATTGGGCCAGTGAAGCGATGTCCTCCACAACTAGACTGAAGAACAAAACGACAGCAACTTGTCTGTTTCCCTTCCCGGATTCCCCAACACTGTTCCCCTCCCCCAATTCCCCAATAAAATCTTTAAAAAAATAAATAAATAAAAATTTAAAAAAAATAAAAATTTTTGCTAAAAATCCATGGATGGGGATGGCTCTAACACTAAAACACTGACTGTCTAGGGAGTGCTGAATACCAACTCTAAAATAAAAACTTTACCAAGAAACCAGATAAACTGATTTATCTTTCTAAAAAAATTACAATAAAAGGAGCCATACATGAAATACACTGCAAACAACTTTTAAAGATGGCTGATTTTAATACATACAATAGCAGTCTGAATACTCCTTAGTTAATCTTAAAAATATTTACCGTCTCCACAACAAATTTGGAAATCCTCTCCCACGTTACACTTACCACAAGATTTTGAAATTCTTCATTTCCCCAAATTAGGCTTCCCACTAATGAGTAGTGAGAGGGTTGGTTCTCATTGGGCGAGGAGAAAAATTCAAGTTAGTTCTCGCAGCCTTGCATGAAGAATTACCTTAAACTGTTCAGTGAGCAACATAAAATGCTCAAGAGCTGTAGATCAGCCCGGTGAAATCAGGAATTGACAGAATGTTTCAAGATCTTTTACTACTGTTGCCTTTCAAGGCTAAGCTTTCTTGTAGAGTAAAAAGGAAAACATGATTCATTTTGACATGTTATCTTACTGGCCACAACTAAGCAAACAGGCCTTATATTCAACCTGCTGTATGGCCTCTTTAAAATACTTCCCCCCCAAATCTACACTATAATTACTGTGCTTACATTGACAATATTTCATGCAAGGGAACAACATGAGCTACACAATACCAGTTTTAATTAAGGTCCTAAATGTTCTTTTCCAAGAAGGACTTTTTTAAAGTAAAAGATATGATTCATAATCCCTGACCGATACCAAATATAGAACTAAAATGGTCCCCATGTTTGACTCACCATATTATGCAAATAAAAACTGAATTATTTGCAGAAGGGGCAGAATAACGGCTTTGACCTAAAATTTGACTGATCAACATAAGAGATTCTGGATTTTTGGTCACAGTTTTTATTGATCCATTAAAACACTACTTTCCCCTATTCCTCCTATTGAAACAAAAGTCATTCAATTTTAAGACCTCAAAATGTTTAGTAGGCAGTCACTTGTCGATTGAATTTATACATGGGCTTAATACCAGTGGTAAAATGTATGATGCATGGACCTGCAGTATATATTCAAATCTAAGCTCTACACCTTAGTAATGTATGTAACCTTGGGAAAGTTATTTATCCTTTCTAAACCTCAGTTTCATTATCTAGAAAATGGAGACAAACCCCACCTACAGGGTTGTGAGAATTTAATAATATTAAACCTACCAGGAATTAAAATAATGCTAAGGTTTAACAAATATTATTTTTCTTCTCCCCATTTTCTTCCTTGTAAAAATGTTTCAATTCCAGGAGAGAATACAAAGTTTAATTCCCGATGATATGGTGAAGCATCCTGGATTTTGGCAGAACTGAAATAAGCTTTTCCAGAAAGGAAATACCTTTCATACCTCATTCCCTCACATTCAGGGTTTTTTATCTCAGGTAATATAAGTGTCTCACGTGTTTGCCAGATAGCCAAAGAACCCACAAAAACAGAAAATGTTCAATTTTGCAACTTTATTTAAGAGAAATTTATAATTTAAATGAATCACAAACTATATAAATTAAAATTGACTGGGATTAAAGGGAATCTAGGTTGAAGATCTGGTACAGTGAGGTCTCAGGATCTTTTTCTGAATGGAAGCACATATGAGGTAAGGAAAAAAAACAGACCTCTTTCTTTCACCTTCCCTCACAAGTTGACAGCTCCTGAGCTCTCTCAAGCTGCACATCCCCAGCAGGGTCACATCCTGGGCTCCACCTCCATTCATCCAGGGACCTCTTAGAAGGCTTCCAATTTAGGACTTTCCTTTCAGGTCCACACCCACGCTTGTTTTTCTGCCAGCTCTCCCACTTCTCAGCACTCTAACTACCCCCCTTTCAGCCAGCCCCCTCACCCACTGTCTTTTCCACTTCTGCTATAGAATGTTATTCATCATGAGAGAGCCTTATTATGAAGATGGATCTGGTGTTGCCTCATCACGGCTAAGTACCATTTCTTTTATCCATTTCCCTCCCCACATCTGATACATTCCACAAAGTTACTCCTCTTTCTTTAAACTCAAAACCTTTTGCCTCTGCCCCTGACAAATGACCTTGCTATCTTCTTAGTGAAGACCGTAGGCATCTATTTTGAATCCTATTATCCACCCTACTTTCCTTTTCTCTGATTTCACTTTACTGTTATTTATTCTGTAGACAATTTGGGAAACAGAGGAATCTCATGAAAAGGTGAATGACAGCAAATTCAGAGGAAAGAATAGAGAAGGGAGGTTAAGAGTGCACTTTTAGGGCTGGCCGAGTGGTTCAGTTGGTTAAGAGTTAGCTTAAGAGCGCGAGCTCTGAGCAACAGGATCACCGCTTCGATTCCCACGTGGGCCAGTGACGCTGCATCCAGAGCTGACCTGCCGCTGAGCTGCCAACAGGTGGCAGGATGGCTCAGCTGGTGAGAGCACATGCTCCTAACAACAAGACTGCCTGTTCGATGGTGGGCTATGCCCACCCACAACTAAGATTGAGCACAGCACCTTGAGCTTAGAGGCTGCGAGCTGCCAACGGGCAGCCAGATGGCAACTGGCGCCTTCCACAACTAATTGGAAAAAAACCCCCACAACAACTTGGCTGGTCCCCTTCCCCAATTCCCCAACACTGTTCTCCTCTCCCAATAATAAAAAAAAAAGAGTGCACTTTTAAAAAAATTTTATTGGGGAACAGTGTATTTTTCCAGAACCCATCAGCTCCAAGTCAAGTCGTTGTTTTCAATCTAGTTGTGGAGGGCGCAGCTCACTGGCCCATGTGGGAATCAAACCGGCAACCTTGGTGTTACAAGCATCATGCTCTAACCAACTGAGCCAACAGGCCACCCAAATTTGCCATTTTTAAGTGTATAGTTCTGTGCATTAAAGTACATTCACATTGTTGTGCAATTGTTGCCGCTATCCAGCTCCATAACTTTTTCATCATCCCAAAATGAAATTCTGTACCCATTAACTCATTTTGAACCCAGAATGATTTTCATGGTTAAATTCATGGCCCCACCCCCATCAGCTTCTCCTGCTTTCCCACCCAGCTAACGTCCCAAGGTTCACCACTGCCACCACCCTCCATTCTCTAGCTCCTCTTGTCTGTCATACCTGGGAGGCAAAACTCCAGTCTCGGTTGAACTGATCACCTGCCTGCTCTTTGCTTCCTTTGGTAACAGCTAACTGTTGCTGGCAGGAAACCACTCACCTAAGCTGGTTCATCGGCTTCACCTTAAATGCAGACTCCTGGTCACAGCTAAGCTTTCAATAATGCGCAGCAACCCACCTCAGTCCCCAGTGAGTGCACTGTCCTGCTGTCCAAAGTGAGGTGACCTCCTCAGCTCAAACCATCCACACCCGTCTTCCTTTACTTTAAGATGCTGGCCTTGCCTCAGACCTCACTGAGAAAACAGAAATCATCAAAACGTAGAGCCTGGGGGTGGCCGGTTAGCTCAGTTGGTTAGAGCCGAGCGTGGTGCTGATAACACCAAGGTTGCCGGTTCGATCCCTGCAAGGGCCACTGTGAGCTGCACCCTCCCTAAAAGAGTCAACTATGCCATTGTAGCACGAAAGCAATGTGTAACCAATGACCGTGGCTGTTCCCTAATAAAGTTTAAAAACAAAACAAAAAAACATAGAGCCCTATAGTCTCCCTCCAATTCATAAACCTCCTTGCCCATGTGCCCATATTCCTTGCTTTCTCTCCTGCTAGTGCAAGTCTTCCTGCTCCCACCAAAAGCAAACTCTTCTTGTGTTCTGAATTCCTTCTCACCTTCTCAAGAATTCTGCTCTTTCCATAGTCTTGCGTCATCTCTCTTCTGCATTCGTTTCTCCCTATTACTCTCGTTAGCCTATTTGAAAACGCTCTTCTATGTCCCATCTCTCTCTCTTTTTTTTAAAGGCTCTTCCTTGACACCACCTCTCTCTCCAACCACTGTGCTGTTTCTCTCCTCACTTTAAAACAAAACTTCCCCGGACAGGCGGTTAGCTCAGTTGGTAAGAGCGCAGTGCACATAACACCAAGCTTGCTGGTTCGATCCCCGCATGTGCCACTGAGCATCCTCCACAACTAGATCAAAACAATTACTTGACTTGGAGCTGATGGGTCCTGGAAAAACACACTGTTACCCAATAAAATAAAAAAAAACGTTAAAAAAAACCCCCAAAAAACAAAACTTCCCTAACAAGCGGTCTACATTCACTTCATTTCTCATTGTCTCGATGCATTTCAATGCGGCTTCCATTCCCTTATGCCACTGAAACTACTTGTCAAAACAGTCACCTCCATGTTGCCAAATCCAAATAGACGTTTCTCTGCCCTCACTGTTTAACTTCTCAGCAGCACTTCGCAGAAGGAACATCCCCTTTCTTTTTTTTTTTAAGATTTTATTGGGGAATTGGGGGAGGGGGAACAGACAGGCTGCTGTCCTTTTGTTCTTCAGTCTAGTTGTGGAGGATGTCGCTTCACTGGCCCATGTTGGTATTATCATTGCGCTCTTCCTAGGGAGTCGCTCACCGGCCATTGGACAGCTGCTCACGGTGGCTCTCAGCAGCTCACCCCGGCTGCTTGGCCGCTCATGGTCGCTTATGGCAGCCCACTGCAGCAGGGACTGCAGCCTACACCGTTGCCGGCGACTCACAGCAGCCCAGCTCCAGGCTGAGCTGTTGTTCAGCATCTTAGCTGTAGAGGGCAGTGTCACTGGCCCTCATATGTGGGATCCGAACCGGGGCCCTGCTGCTCAGAGCCAACTCAACCAAAGCGCCATTCACCGGCCCTCCTCTTTCTTGAAAAGGATAATAAACTCTCCCATTTTAATAGCAGAACCTTCTCGGTCTCCTTGAATCACTGTAAGTGTTTTAGGACGGGATCTTCAGGCCTCTATGGTCACAAATCTCAACCAGTTCCATGGCATACCATCTGTATCCTAGTGACTCCCCAAATTTACATCCACTCCGCTCTGCTCAACTTGAATATTCACATGCCTATTTGACTTTCCACTTGGATGTCTCACAAGTATTTCAAAAACATAACAGGTTCCATACAGAACTCTTGTTACCCGCCCTGCCACACGGGCTCTTCTTCCAGTCTCCTCCAAACAGCAAATGGCACCGTCAGCCATCAAGGCTTAGGCCAGAAACCTGCAGGCATCCTTGATTCCTCCCTCCCTCCACAGCCACCCATTAAGCCAATACTTCTGATTCCACCTCCAAAATAGATCTGAAACCCACCATCTACTCTGCTCCATCTCCACTGCTCCTGTACTTGCCTAAGATATCATCAACCTTGAGCTATGGCAACAGCCTCTGGACTGCCCTGCTGCTGCTTTTGCTTCACATAACAGCAGCTAGTGATCTTTAAAAACAATATCACTGCCCTAATTAAGGCCCTTCAAAAGCTTCTCATTTCCATTAAAATAAAATCCCCCCACCTCTGTGCTGCCTAATACAAGAGGCCCTGTAGGATCTCTCCAACTCCATCTCATTCCATTCTCCTCTGGCTTTTCTCTGTTCTAAGGGTCATGCCCTTCAGAGCCTTTCAGGTCTTTGCACTTGTTCCCAGGCCAGGGATGTCTCCCCAGTTTTTCACATGGCTGACACAAGCTCATGTTTCAAGTCTCAGCTCAAATGTCACCTCTTCAAAAGGACGCACCTTGACTCTCACTAGCCAAAATAGCCATGTCCCACAATACACTTCTTTAGATCCACCAGCTTATTAACTTCTAATAATTTTTCTTAATCTGTAATTATCTTGATTGTTTACTTATTTCCTGTTTTCCCCACTATATTGTAAATTCCATGAGGGCAGAGATCTTATCCGATTTGAATTCCACTAAAGACTATTTTAAAATAAAGAAGCTACTCTTTCTCTGTAAGCAGGTTTCTTTTAGATTTCCCTTCCTTTCAAGCTTTATTGGATTTGAGTAAAAAAAATATAGTTACTTTGGCATTTACCATAAAAAACCAGGGGAGAAAAACCACATAGGCAGTCAAAGGCTAGAATTCTACCCGCCCACTGGTCTAGACTGGACATGGACTGCACACAGGTATTCCAAAAGTCGGTCCTTACAAAAATTTTCAAAGTGGAAGGAAAGAGAAATGTGGACCTATGCAGATCATAACATTTTGACATCTGCATCAAAAATCAAAGTTTTCAACCATTCCCCCTAGGAATTACTAAATACAACAGTGACTTGAGAATAAAGGAAGGAAAGCACAAAATAAGTCAAGTATGTGGTCCCTGCTCCAGAGAAGTTGATTTCATCACTTAGTTCTCATTTTGGTCAGGTAGGCTATTATTCATCAGCTACCCTGAATATTTCTTCCTGACCCTCTGTGTCTTTTATGTATCCTCTCTTCTTATCGGGTCTCATGTTTACAGTAACTTCCGCATGCTACTTCCTAAAACCCAAGATACAATTCAAAATTCAGAAAAGAACCCTTTCATCTGAGGATTTATGTTCAAGCTTTTATTTTAGGATCTTTTCTACCCTATTCCTAATTTCTTTATCAATCCTGGATTCAATGCTGTATTTGTTGCACAGCTGTCTTGACTAAACTAGATGGCCTGACTAGACCTAGAAGCCTGTATATTATTTCACTTCTCGGGAGTGAAATCTTAAAATGTGCTGAGATTGTAAAGTCATATGATACCTAAGCCTTCTTTAAGAAAGTAGTTTCAACACTTTGATAAATGGCAAGCTACGGGAGAAAAATAAAAATGAGAATGATGTGAGCAATGAACTGTTGAAACTCAGAATGACATGGAGCAAGTCTCGTGTTACAATTCAAAAGAGAGCCAGCATCACAGTTCACAGTAGAGTACAGTAATATTCTGAATACGTGTCTGAGTCACATTGGAATCACTTGGAGATCTTTGGAATAACAGACTCCTACATATTCAGATTTAGGGGGTCCTGGGTAGGCCAGAGTTTCAAAATTGGAGGGATTTAGGGGCATCAAGAAGTTGAAACTCAGGTTAAAACTGAGATCGCCCAACATATTAGGGGTTTTGAAAACACCTTACAGGCCCTAACAAATAATGGAGAGGTGATGTTGCAAATAGCTATTTAAAAACATCTCCCCAGCAGATTCTAATGCTCACATTTGGAAACCATAGGTGCAGAGCCAAGAACATGGCTTTTGGGATCCAATGTTAATTCTACCACTTAAAACTGCGAGACTTTGGGGGTGGCTGGGTGGCTCAGTTGGTTAGAACGCGTGCTCTTAACAATCAGGTTGCCAGGTTCAACTTCTGTATGGGATGGTGGACTGCCCAAGCCCCAGCTCCCCCACCCTCCTCCTGCAACTAGATTGAAAATGGCGACTGGACTTGGAGCTGAGCTGTGACCTTCCACAACTAAGAATTAAGGACAGCTAATGGTCTTGGGGAAAACACTGTGTGCCCCAATAAAGTTTAAAACAAACAAAAAAAAGATGTGGTATAAATATGCAATGGAATATTATTCAGCAATAAAAAATAATGAAAAAAAAAACACTTCAAGACTTTGAACAGTTCATCTATCTTAGTGAACAGTTCCTTCCCTGTCAAAGAGATAATAAAATCAATATTGCAGGGCTGATACAAACAGAAATTAAATAAAAGCACCAAGCATAGTTCTTGGCATACAGCAGTGTTCAATATATGGTAGGTCTGATTTAAGGGTCTAAAACATCCACTCTTGTGTGTGTGTATGTTTTAAACACAAGGGCGCACTTACTGGTGCCACTGTTATTCTTATTCACTACTAGAAATTAACTATATTTACTTTCCATTTCTGTCGACTCCTAGAGATCAGAACTTTAGACTTTTTTCCTCCTCTCAATAATCTTTTCAGTGACAAAGTTAAAGCCCGCACTTCTCTTAATATGGAGCTACTACAGGACAGATACTTATATGGAGGCTTTGAAAGAAACCTTTTTTTTACACTTGAAATGGATAAACTTTATTATATGCAATTTACATCTCAAAGTTGATTATTTAAAAATAGTCATTAGACTACAACTTGAAAAGCATTACTGCCAACTTCCTACTTGTCCTTTAATCTTGTCTTCAACATTTTGGAACAATGCTTTGGTAGTAACCACCACTTTTTATAAAATTAAAATGTCAGTTCAATATCACTGAAAGAATTCATCTCACAAAGCAGGGTTGTTTTACTTAGATGTTTACTTTCTGATCTTTAAGATATGCCATGCCTGTGGATGAAACTATTATTGACTTAAAACATTTACATATTTCAGTGTTGCCCTAATAGTGTGAATAATTACCTACTGAGTTAGCCCTATGTCCTCTTAATTCAAACCACACATCTTTATGACTGCTAGCAGACACCTTTGGTGTACCTCTCCAGCTTTGGTGTGACAACAGAGACTCACCCCTGGAAGGCCCCTCAGCAAGCAGAAATGACTAATATTCATTTGTCCTCTGCTTTTTAAAAATTTATTGGGATGTACAATTCTATACCACATCATCTGCATATAGCATTGTGTGTTCACCACCCAAAGTCAAATCTCCTGTCACCATATATTTGACCTCCATTACCCTTTCCTAAACTCCCACTCCCCCCTCTCCCCCTGGTAACCATTAAACTGTTGTCCGTCTTTGAGTTTTTGTTTGTTAGGAAACACTTTAGAGAGTCAGGGAACTGAGAAGCCTTATGTTGAGAAAGAGATGACCCAAAACAGAGATTTTCTTTTTAAGAAAGAGAAAGGAAAAAAAGTCTTGCAGTGTTTCAAAGTGAGTTTAATTTTTCTGATCAGAGTTCTAAGAAACTGTTTTTAATATACTACCATTGGAAAAGTAATATGAAAGCCAACAAGAAGTTTCAAATCACTGGGACCCATTACCTTTCCATAATTTGACAACTAGATAAATCTCCAGGGTTGTTTTAAAATAACAACCAACTAAAAAATAAAAACAATGTAGGGTACCTAAAGAGAACCAAGTTACTGGAAGGCAGACAGGTACTGTCCTGCACTTTTTTATTTTTGCAATTTTGTAACCTGCTTTGACTCTACTCTCAAAATTCATTGGAAGAGGATGAAGGAAAAGCCTCAATGCCCTTGCCCGCGGCGGCCGGGCCAGGGAAACAAAGCCGTCCAGTCTCAGGCCGTAGGAGAGACGACGGGAACCCCTCACCCCAACGCTGGCCGCGGCGACGCGGGCTCAGGGTGGGAACCCATCAGCTGCAAGGCCCGACCCTCAGCCCACTCCTTTCTTCCAACACAAGTGGTAAGGAGCAAGACGCCGTCGGCCCCAGCCCCTCGCCCCGCGGAGCCGGCGGTCTTTTGGGTCGGGGGGTAATGGGGAAGGACGAGGCTGCGCAGGCCCCGCGCTCGGCAGGGCGGCCCCGGCCCCACTGGCAGCTCTCAGCACCCGGAGCGTGGCTCCCCCTCGCCTCGATCTCACCGCGCTCGGGCCCGCGCAGCACCCACGAAGGGCGCCGCCCGCGCCGCCAGGGAAGATGGCGCCCGTGGAGCAACTGCGCCACCAGCCCTGGCGACGGGCCAGGCCCAGCGCCATCTTAGCGCCTTCCAGCCGCACCCCACCCCCCACCCCCGCCCCGCAAGATCCCGCATTCGGGGCGACTCGGGGGGCGCGAACCGCACTGGGGCCGCGCACTGTCGGCCAAAATAAGTGCCACCAGAGTCTCTCTCCTCTTCGGCCCGGTCGCACGGGCCCCGCAGGGGACGCCCGGCTGGGCGGCGGGTCCTCCGCCCGCCGCGAGGGCTCGTCCGGGCCCGGCCGCAGTTCCTCGGCGGTGCTTCGGGGTCAGGCGGCGAAGCGGCGGGGCAGGGGCCGTCCCGCCGGCAGGCACGCGCCGAGAACCGGGCCGGGGCGGGCGGGTAGCCGGCCCCGAGCTCTTCCCCTCCGCTGCCCGACCCAGCTCTCCTCGCCGCGGCCGCCCGCAGAAGCGGCGGGAAAGGAGGAAACCGGGATGAAACCTAAACCC
>NW_017731422.1:3471614-3498977 GCF_001890085.2 Hipposideros armiger
CACACACACACACACACACACACACACACACACACACACACACACAACCAGTTTTAGCTCGAAGTCGGGGGGGGTGTTAAAAACAAAAAATATTTGTTTAGAACTGTAATTAGAACAAGCCCCAGTAAATACTTTTTTGCATGTGTTTTTTTAAAAAAGAAAAACTAAAGCGTCACTTTTAACTTATTTCGCAAATAACTGATTCATTCTAACTTTTAAATGTACTACGCTTTCCTTTGCAACACCCTCTCGGTCCATTCCAAAAGACTGAAACCTCATCTGTGAAGCCTGTATGTCAACATTAAACAGAAAAAAACAAAACAACTTTAGCTGCCAAGATGAAGGTGAGGAACTGAGTAAGTCACTCTCAAAACATCCAGTTCCTACTGCCTTCTCTTTACATGTAGATACCCTTTATCGCCACATTTGTGGAACTTTCATTACATAATCCTGTCTTAACAAGGGAGCTACCCAACCTTTTAAGTGTAATTACCACCCATTTTAAATCTCAAAACTCACTGTGGAGACATCTCCATAAACCATCTAGCACAGAGCGTTTAAGTAAATGTTAACTATGATAATGTGGATTGGGAGAGGGTTTCTTTGTAGTCTAGATTAACTACATTGATTTGTCCTGTAAATGCCCATGAAAATACAGTGGGGGTTTCCTTTGTTGCCTTTTAAAATAAACATCAAAGATAGGTTAAAGATGAATTGTACAAGAAAGTGATTCAGATTTTAAAAATGCATATGCAAGCCCCAGAAATGTTCTAAAATTATTTTACATTAATTTGTAATGCATACAGTAACGGGGTTCTGCTGATAAACAGAATGCTCAAAACCATGTCCCCCAGATATTGGTAAATTCTAAATAAAATTATCCCTGGATTTAAATTATTTACATGAAATTATTATTTAGTTTCTATATCCCCTTAGCATCATAAAAGGTAATGGTAGTGCACCTTACTTGCTGATATAAGGATACTGTAACTATACTATTATATATTGTACACAAAATAAATATGTCAAGGTAGGCATAAATGTTGTCTAGATAGAAGATCTTAAAAAAAACCGTATCTTGTTCAAGTAACTGCCACTCACAATGTATACTTTGTATTTAAATATTCCTTAAAAATACATTTAGTGATTTTGTATCACATAGTATCATCGAGGTGTTTTCTCACACGTGCTTCACATTCAGCCAAGGCCTTCCTGGAACAGTAGTTTTTGCATAAATTAGCATATTTCTCCATTAACAGTTGGACCAACCAGTTTTCTAATTGGCTTGGGAAATTTTTAAACACGTTTTTAAAGTGCCTTTGGATTGGTTGGAATTTAATTATATAATACCCATTTTGAAAAATTACATTTCAAAAGAGTCCATGGGTGATTGCAATTAGGACCCACTAAGCAAGTTTTACAACTGTTGCTCCACAGCTCCAATGAAATACTAATGGTTTTCAGAAAGTTATTCTCCCAAGTTGGTCAAAACCCCAAAGAAACATAAATCTGACTTTAAAAAGATCACCAAACAAAACTGAATTCACATACCCATAAAGAGTACAGCTACTGCAGGATTTTGAAAGAATACCCAAATATAAGAGTACTGACATCTTTGAAGGCCTACTAAGTGCTACCTAGATACTTACATACATTGTTGGATGACCCTTCATGAAAACCTGTACAATATACATGGCTTAGTTATCCTGATTTTGCAGATGAGGCTCCCAATAGTTTCAGTAATTTGCCTGAGGTCATCAGTCTAATAAGGACTGGTGAGAGAAACACAGTCTGGTTGATTCTAACTTTCCCTCTCAAGACCCGAAAAGGATCTTGCTGTTTCAATATAAACAGGGTTCAGTGCTGTATCACAGACAAGAGGGGACAACCTTCTGCTGAGTAAAGACCTACTTTGAGAATGTCAGTTGTCTAATTTTAAATTTGGGGGAGTTACAAAATACTGGGACAGCAGTGGGGAGAATTTTAGATTCACAAGGCACCACCAAAATTAAAATCATTTTACTATAACAAAACAAAAACAACTTATTTTCTCACGTGATTAAAAACATTTTAAATAAGGGATATATATGCCTGTGTATATAAAATTTAAATTATGGCTTATATAGACAGGATTTTGGTATCTGAATGTAAGATTAGGGAACGTTTTAAGAGAAAAGGTCTCAAAATGGCCTTGACTATATGCAAATAACTTGAATTGAATTGCCTATAATTTAATTATGTATGATTAAATGGTCACTCCTATGATTCCCATCTGGGTAAGTGACCTGGAAAGGGCAACTGGACACAGAAAAAAAAAAAAAAAAAAAGGATGTAATTGTAGTTGAAATGTTCTGGCATGTATTTGGACCTTCAAATAAACAGGCCCAACGTCCACATAACCATTAAAGGTGAAAATGCTTCTGTTTTTTTGTTTCTTCCAAATGTTCCCCTTGTTGGTTGGCCATTCTCAGAGGGGAATATGCAAATGCTGGAGCTGAGGTGGTGATTTGCTTCGGGTGACCAGGTGTGTCCAGGTCACAGAAATACCAAACTACACCATGTGAATTAGTAAGTGCTCTATGTAGTGTTTGTGACATGAAAATGTAAGAGTTCTCAATGTGTATAAATAAGGTGCATACCTTTATTTGTACCTTTAGAGGAACTTACATTCTGGGGCTTAAGTGCACTGGCTCTGTAACTCAGACTAACCTGGGCTCCAATTCCACCTTTGTCAGACACCAGGTGTGTGGCTACGGGCAAGTCTCTTCACCCCTCAGTGCCTCAACTTCCTCATCTATAAAATGGGGATAATTATAGTACTCATGTTGAAAGTTATTTTAAAGATTCAGGAACTAGTGCATGTAAAATGTTTAGCGTGGCGCCTTATTTTAGTTGTGTTTCAGGTTGAACCATGTGAAATCTTCCCGAGTAAATTCCCCGGGGGCGATCTCATATGATTCAACCTCATATATCTCTTATGTTCCCTCCTGGATAGGGAGCTCCTCAAGGGATTTCCATTCTCAAAGAGCCTAGCAGAGTACTTTGGACATAGTTAGCTCACAATCAATACTTGTACAATAAAAGAAAAACAGCCCCGTCCACAAGATGTGTAAGAATACGAGAAATGAGTGTATCTTAACCTAGAGACCTGTACATTAAAGAAGTACAGTAAAGTCTCCCTGAACTACAGAAAACCATTGCCCAATTGATCACAGGCAGTCTAGCCTTATGGTTTAGGATTCCCCACTCTCCCACATCTGTTAAAGCTTTCTCACTGCCACTTTTTAGCCATGTGATCTTAGGCTACTTTTTAAATTTTGCTTACCTCAGTTTCCTCACCTGGAAAATAAAAGTAACAATACCTATACCTCAGGTTGCTAGGGGGAGAGAGAAATTATATCAGGCACACAAAACCCTGGCTTTAGTGCCTGGTATATATAGTAAATACTTAATAATAGTTGCCATTATTATTGTGGTTAATACTATTATTAGAAGGTGGAATCATTTTCAAAGCAATGGTAAACAAGAAATTTATTTGGAGCGATTACAAATGTTTTCAATACTTTGGCTACATTATTTTATTTGATACATGAATATAAACACTCTAAATCATCTTTGTAGAGACTAAGGCTATTCTAGTCATGACATATTTCAAGCTGGTGATTTTCCTTGACAGACTTCAGAAAAAAAAAAATCTGAACTCCTACAAGCTTTTAGTACAAGGATAAGGAGTATAAGCAGAACTATTTTTTTTTCTTCTTAAGGCATTCAGCACTCCCACCGGCCTTGATGTCTTACACATCTAGCCTATTTCCCCACAGAGTACGTGAGGGGGAGGACAGTCACCAGGTTAGGAGGGTACCACATGCCCCTGGAAGGCATGGCTGGGAGGCGTCACACACCAGCTCCCAGGCGCCTGTGGTGGTGCTCGCCCAGAGCTCCTAACTGCTCCAAAACAGAGCATTCCTTCCACTCCATTCTCGTAGCATGGTGGATGGTAGAGGCAGCAGAAGAGGGGTCTCAGGCTGTAGGGTGCTTCTATAATGCACCCTCAAAATCTGGTGAGAAAGTCAGCCTCTAAGGGGTACCCATGTAAAGGGGCTTGCTCAATAAATGTCAGGGTCCTTTCTGAAAATGAAACTACCAAAAGGTAGGACATCTGAAGAAGGAACCACCCCTAAAAGATGACTTGTAAATACAAGTTGATGACAAAGAAATATGTAGGTACTAAGATATATACCCTTAACACTGAAGAAAAACAACTGTGGGAATATAACCTCCACAAGGATTTTGATCACTAAAGAACCACATTCTTATTTGAGCACAGGAAAGTTAACCAGGCATTTTAAGAGTCCACACGAAATAGCCCTCAGACAATACAGTTCTCTTGCCTAAATCTTCTATTTATTAGTTCCATTTCCCAGGTATTCTGATATCTTTACAGTTAAAGGTGACACTCTGAACAAAAAGGTGCAAGTACTCTTATACTCAAAAAGGTTTATACATCTCCCTCACTGGAAATCATACCAATCAACAAGCAGTTGGGTATATTTATCAGTCCCTTGTGAGTTAGATTAACATGAGTCAGGTCTAAGACAATCAGGAGCTTGTTTAGAGATGGGCAATCTTGAGGTACAGTTCACATGGGGCACAGTGAAAACTCAATGAATTATTCCTGCCCCACCATCGGCACAAACCAAAACTCAAGTAGTCATCTCCCCTTCTGAATATGATCTCTCTGGTCTCTGTGTTCATAGACCCGCCTCCTAGATATTTTAGGATCATCTGTGCTTCCTTCTCATTCTCTCAGCCTCCTTAAACCATGCAACCCACTTCCAAAACCCCCCTCAAATCCAGCCCCTCTTCTCCACCTACTGCCTTCACCTAAATTCAGGTCCTTATCTCTTGCTGGCCTTCCAATTTTACTTCCCTCCAACCAATCTTCTATCTAAATTACCTTTTTAAAACCTAGAGCTGGCTGTGTCACACCTCAGTCAGCACCTCACTGCCGGGAAAGCTTATTAGAAGTACAGATTCCCAAGGCCAAATCCATCACCAGAGAAATGGAATTTCTGGGGAGACCAGAGGCACCCACACATGTACTTTCAAGTGGTTCATTAATTAGCTCCACCTGCCTCCCCAGGCGCATCTCCAGCCGCTCCTCTCCTGGTACCCTGGGGTCCAATCACGGACAATATCCCGCCCTGAACAAACTCCTCTGGATTTGGGCATATCCTTTGCCCTCTGCCTGGAATGCCCTTCTTCCTCCAGGGCACATCCACCATTCTCCAAGGCCCAGTTCAAATGCCACTTCCTCTGGGAAGCCTTCTTCCATCCCTTTCAGCAGTGGCTGTCAAACATCTTTGCCTGAGACTTACTCCCAAGAAATAGCTTTCACGTTGCAATACAATAAATATATAACTAAAACAACAGTTTTGGGAAACACTATATAAACTTACAATGCAAGATGCAACTTGATGTATTTCATTCTGTTCTCATTTTTTAAAAATGCTGTTAGCCACCTTGTAAATGGATTTCGTAATCCGCTAATGGGGGCGACCCTCATTTGAAAAATACTACATCAAATGAATGACTCCCCTCCCTCGTCACGATACATACCTCTATTATATGATTTATCACACTCTACAGTAATTATCTATTTACAGTCTGTCTTCACCTCCCTCCCCCAAATATGCATACACCACAACCAAGTCAGCATATTTGGGGGCAGTTACACAGCCATTGACAAATGCAGAAATGAGAATATTGGAGAAGGAATCATTTAAGTGCTTTTACTCGTGTCTAATTTTTTTTTCTTTTCCGGTGATGGTCCACAGTGTAACTCTATCAGCAACTCTCAAGAGGCTGGGCCTGAGAATCACACTACCTTCAACCCTAAACAGCAATTTTTTTAAAACACCCATTGTATTTCTGTACAATTTAAAACCAAGGTGTCAATACTTCTTCCCCTCAAAAATAAAAACCACTTAGAGTAAAAAACCAACCAGAAAATACTTGTCGGGTTGCTAGCTCGCCAAGAGAGAGCAAATGTGGGCAATCAAATCTCTTACTTAGATACTTAGAAGCAAATATTCAAAAACCTCAAAACCCCCCTTCCGTACCACTTCAGAAAGGAAACCCCCTCCCGCAGGGCGGGTACAGATATAGAGGCCTTTCTAGCTGCGTTGCCTAAAGCTCCATTTCTCGCTAGGCTCTCCCCATCAACACAAATGAAAAAAAAGTAGAAAAAACAAAAAACAAAAAGAAACCAGAGCTGCTAAAATGAACCGCGGTAATGAATCCGGTAGGCAAGTTCCGGTGCGAATAGTACCTGTGATGGATGCGCGGGCGAGACAGCGGGCCCGCAGGGGGAGGGAGCCTTTTTCTGCAGCACGTGGCTCCCTTGACAGGAAACCTGCCAGCGACACCCCCCAACTCTGCACACCGCTCATTTGCAGCATCGTCATTTGTGTGATGCTAATTTGCTCAATGTCCTCGGAAACGTACTTGGAGAGATTCAATGAAAACAGATTGTGGGCTTGGGGGAGCTGGCCCTAGGGCAGGCTGGATGTGGAGGCAAGACAGTCACTGAGTGCGATTGCAGTGTTCTGGGGCACACAGGAGGAAGCAGGCATTTTTGTCCAAGGCCGGAGGGGAAGAGGAAACACTTTAAAGCTGGGTTTTAAAGGATGAGTAAAAGTTCTCCAAATAATGTAGGGGAAGAGAGGAGAGAGGTTCAAGTAGAGGAACTTTTATGGGTGTGTGTGTGTGTGGGTGGGTGGGGGTCATTAAATAAAAATAAGGTGGAACTGCAGACAGGTAGATGGTGAGGGGCTTTGTAGCTCATGGCAGGGGGTCTGGGTGATTCTTGACGCTGCTTTCCACACTGCCGATCACAATAGGTTGTGAAATTCATGCAATTGTGACCAGCTTTCATAAAAAATGAAATAGCCTACAATACAAAATATCAAACTGCATGGCAGGTAGTGAAGGTGTAAAGCCTTGTGAAATTTGTTATAAATGTGTCTATGTATGTACATACTGCTTTGCGATATAAAATGTATTCCTTACTGTGAGGATGATTTAAAAATTTTAAAATAACCATCTAAGCAAAGGGGACCCAATTGAGGACAGTTAAATATGAGAATACCATGAACAGATTTTAATTTCTTGAGGGGATGTGTGGTGGCAGTGTGAAAGATGAGTGGACAGAGGTGAGGGCTCAGGGGACAGAGGTCTGTGTTTTTGTAAGGCTTCCCCACACTGCAGTGAGCTCCTCAAGGGCAGAAACCCTGGGTCACGTTGCTTTCAATTCCTGGCACCTGGCACATAGTAGGTACTAAAATAAATGTTTGTTGACTCATTATAGTAACTAACCTTCAAGATGACTCCCAATGAGCCTCACCTCTAGGTATTCTCAACTTTGTATGGCCCCTCCCACACTGTATCAGGGTTGGTCTGTGTGACCAATGGAATAAGGCAGAAATGACTCACTTCTGAGGTGAGCTTATAAAGGTGCTTTCTCCTTAACACTCACTCTGGGGAAAGGCGGCCATGTCCTAAGGATACTCAGTCTATGGAGAAACCCGTGTGAAAAACTGAGGTCTCCAGCCAATAGTCAATGAGGAACCAAGGCTTTCTGCCTATCCCAGAATCAGATCATCCCCCAGATCATCTCCCCTCCTGAGAGACCCTGAGGCAGAAACAGCCAGCTAAACTATTCCTGGGTTCCTGACCCACAGAACTGTGATATAATAAATGCTTGTTGTTTTAAAGTTGCTGACTTTTGGGATACTTTGTTATACAGCAGTAGACAACTAACACACTGAGCTGTCCACTAAGTCTAGAAGAGTTGAACAATAACATCAATATACTAGAGTTATACATTGTTTACTACCATTTTGTTTTCTGAAAGAGTCGGGTCATATCACATCTTCAACCTGACTAGATTAAGGAAAGGGCCCTGACCCAGCCTACTGGTAGACCAGTCAGCTTCTCCCTGCTGATATTATATTATTATAGTATTTGGGAAACTGGGTTAGCTGTGGGGAGCAGACTATAAGGCTGGGAAGACTAGGGGTCAAGGCCACCATTTTGGAGAATTTTAATGGGACCAGGCAAATAGATGGGAACAGAATGGCCAGTGTGTCAGGGAGAAGAGCTTCTTAACTGGGTGTGAAGGGAGGAGAGAGGGGCTGCGAAAGTATCTGATGATATTCTAAGCCCCATGAGGCCTGGCTGCCTTTCTAGTGCTCAGGGTGGGAGGCTCCCCTTCCTTATAATTATTCCCCATTTTACTTGCTCTTCTATGAGTGAGTTCCCTTTCTTGCAACCAAAAGATCCTCGAATACACTCATATGCCGCCAGCTAGCTCCTTTCCAGCGCTGGCCAGGGAGCAGTTCCTCCTGCTGTGGCAAGCCAAGTATCTCTCCAGAGAAGAATAACAGCTCACCAGAGACTAAGCTTTCTTATTACTTCTATGCAGAAACTGCAGCAGATTGAGTAAAAAGGTCCTTGCAGACCATCCAACTCCTTTTGCCTTAACTCCATTCTCCCTGAGTAATCCTTTGATTATTAATGTACTTCAATTTAAAAAGTTGTGTTCTGGCCAGCAGACCTAACCATCCCAGTGTTTGGGTAGGCGTATGCCCATTATAAATTCACAGATTGGCTTTCGAGTACAAATCATTCTTGAATAACCTCCATTTCATTTCCCCTGCCCTGGGTCAAGCCCTGTCATTTATCCAACGAGCCATTGCCATAGTCTTCTGACAGCACATCCCTTGCTCCAATCCATTCTGTTCAACTTCTCTTCCTAAAACACAAATCTGATGCCTCGTTTCCTGCTTGAAACCCTTTGATGGGTCCCCAGTGCCTTCAGAATGACGGAATGATGGGAGGCTCCAGCCCCATCTTCCGCCCACCCAACAGCTCCTTTTGACTACTCTCCACTCTTCCCACACAGCATTACTCCAAGCTCCTCAAATAAAACTGGTGCCTTCCGAGCTCCGCTCCTGTTCTCCCCATTGCCTGGCATTGCTTTCCTCTGGTATCTCCCCTGCCTGCTCACTTTCCCCGTGCCCCTCTACCTGGGTCCCTTGTGCTTCCACAGAGCTTCCTTCCTCCCTTATAACACACACTGCAGTCGGCTTGACTTCCAGTTAGTTGTCTCCATGTCTATCCCTGGATCATGAACCTCAAGGAGACAGGACTATGCTTTGTTCAATATTATACCTCCCTTCTCCCCAGGGCCGCTACAGCATCTTGCATGGATACGGTAAACTAACATTGATTGAATGTTTACAGTAACAAGACACCTGACTTGTGTTGGAGGTAGCAGGCAATCAGCAAATGGCCACTGAATCCATTACAGTTAGCTGGGGTGGCATGGACATGTTTTCCCTGGACCAAATGTCTGCACATGCAGAGCTGACAGAGCAGTTAAGACTCCTGGCGACATCATGGTATAGCAATGAATGAATGACTCTCAGTCTAACTCTTTTTTATTTTAATAAAAAGTGAGGCACAATTTCTCATATCCTAATAAACTAACATGCCTATCCCCTTTTCTTCTTTCTCCCGCTTTCTCTAGTTGCAATTGTGACTCCCAAGCACATTACAGAATGCTAGCTTTAGGTCAATAACAACGGAAGAATGGGATGGGGTGAAAGCCACACTGCTCAGTTATCCAGTTTATGTTTCAGAAGAAGGGCACGTGGGTCAACCCACAAGTGACATGACTGTAGTCCTTCCAAAAGAGTTAGTATCTATATGTAAAGGTAGAAGCAGAATTGGGTCCTGATTTGTCCGCTATCCCTGTCCTGTCCCCAACTCTTCTTTTCCCTTCCAGGGCTGTGGGAAGGCCTCAGCTGTAGACAAACCCAAGACGGACAGTACAGAACCCTAAAGAGCTTAACCACTCGGATAATATTAGGACTTTACACAGTTACTCCTAAAGCAATTGATCAAGAAGTATTGGAATTAATAAGCAAAACACATGGGATGATGGGTTAGCTCAGTTGGTTAGAGCGTGGTGCTGATAACACCAAGGTTGCCGGTTCGATCCCCACATGGGCCACTGTGAGCTGCGCCCTCCTTAAAAGAGTCAACTATGCTATTGCAGCATGAAAGCAATGTGTAACCAATGACCATGGCTGTTCCCAATAAAATTTAAAAAGGAAAACACATTCACACGTTTTCTCCTCTTTTTAAACAAATGCAAAGATTTCTACACACTTAGCTTCTATCTCCCAGAGGCTGTATAATAAGTGAATACTGCCACAAGTCAACGCTCACGCCCGGGTTCTGAAAAGGCTACCAAGCATATTACAGACCCCTGAACAGCCTCTAGAGCTACCTACAGAGAGCTCCAGGAATCACCAACTTGTAGAACAGCAGGTATATCCAGAGATTTAAGCTTCCTGGAGAATCACACCTTTGTCAAGAGCCTATCCTTCTTGGCATATCCTCATACCACAAGGTTTACTCAAGCTTCACCTTTCATTTCAGGGTCATCCTTCAGACAGAAACAAGCTTTTTATCACTGTAAGGGAGTTAACGCTCTGAAGACAAAGAATGCAAAAAATGGCATGCCATGTTGAAATGCAGATGAAAGGCAAGGGGTGTGGCTCACTCATGAGCTAAATGACTACCTGTCCCCACCCACAGGCCTGGCCTCCTAGGATGCACTCAGATTTGTACCTCAGCAAATTTCAAATTACTATATGTCACGGACCACTGGATCCCTCCTGGAAAGGAGAACTCACAACTATTAGAGCCACCAGTGCCTTACATTGTAGGCCTGTCACACATCCACGTTCCTAAACGGTGTGTGCCGTTGTTCCCTAGCCCAAGCTGGCATCTTTTACTTTTTATAAGCAAACGTCATTATTTTTACAAATGAACGGAGAAGAAAGTATCTGTAGCACAATTAGGTTCCCGCCTGACATTGGGCAAGAATTGGCTCAGCATCCATATTTCCCGGTTGTTGGTCCTGTCATGACACATGTCCATGAACGCTTTTGTGTACCAAAATGTGCAAGGCATCATTCACAAAACCATTTTTTCAAACTTTTTTTACCATGACCTATAAAAAGAAATACATTTTACCTCATAAGTCATGTATGTGTATATTTGAAACATATACATACAATAGAAACTTATTTATGCAACACAATGCATTCTGACATCTTATATTCTATTTTATTTTTTTTTATCATTTTTTAAAAAATGTTGGGCCGGTTCAGTGGCGCGTTGATTAAGAGTTGGGTTGGGACACCAGCTCTGAGCAGCAGGGCCCCGGTTCGCATCCCACATGAGGGCCAGTGATGCTGCGCCCTCTACAGCTATGATGGTGAACAACAGCTCGACCTGGAGCTGGGCTGCAGTGAGTCACCGGCCAACGATGGCGTAGGCTGCAGTGGGGCTTTCATGAGCTTCCATGAACGGCCCGTCCAATAGCTGGTGAGCGACTGCCTCACAGGGGAGGAGCGCAATGATAATACCAACATGGGCCAGTGAAGCAATGTCCTCAACTACACTAAAGAACAAAAGAACAACAACTTGTCTGTTCCCCTTCCCCAATTCCCCAACACTGTTCCCCTCCCCCAGTTCCCCAATAAAATCTTAAAAAAAAAAAATGTAGACTGTCATCCACCAAATGTATTTCATGACCTTACTGGGTTGGCACTAAGTTTTGAAAACCTATGGTTGATAGTATTTCACAGAAAAGTGGCAACTCATAGCAAATCATGAAATCCTACCTAAAGAAGAAAGCTTAAAACTAGGCAAAAGAGTTGAAAAGGATAATTTTGTTTGTTTGTTTCTTATTTAACTTTCAACTGCCCGGATGATTTAAACGCACTGATCTAGATGAATGAGCATGCCCACAAAAGCCTTTAAATTATCTCAGGACCTTGTGCCTCATTATTTCCCTTACACTGAAAAACAAAGAAACTGAGGCTGAAAAGTTACCCCCCCCCATATGTATTAAAAACTCACATCTGTTTGGGAATTAAAATTTGGCTGTCTTTTAAAGAATCTTAAAATTGCTGTTGCTTCAAACAATCATCCTCCTGGCAAAGTTCCTGTGAAGATTGAGTGAGACAATATAAGTGCCTGGGAGGTGCCTGGTGGCCCCTGCTATTATCATTCACATTCTAGGAGTATCTTCTCCTAGACTAGCCTTATCTCTGTGTGACCTGAGGGCTCATTCACTCACTGAGGACCTGCCCTGCTGGGCAACAGAGAACAGAGGGACCCTCAGCCTGTTTTCTGGCGCCAGCAATACACAATAAGTATTATTACAAACTAGGATTCTACAATAGTTCATGTATTGTTCCAACAGATAACGGTGGTGAGCCTTCCATGGCAGGCATGATGCCATATGCTGGGGTTATGGGGTATAAAAAATAGTAGACACAACCACAGTCATCAAGAGCTTAGAGTTTGTAAAAATACTGCACATTCAGGGCGGCCAGTTAGCTCAATTGGTTAGAGCGCAGTGCTCGTAACACCAAGGTTGCTGGTTGGATCCCCAGATGGGCCACTGAGATGCGCCCTCCGCAACTAGATTGAAGCAACTACTTGACTTGGAGCTGATGGGTACTGGAAAAACACACAGTTCCCCAATTAAAAAAAAATATATATATATATATATTGCACATTTCATGAATATTACATATGACTGCTTTATACTTCCCTTACTGTAAAGTGAGGTAAGATTAGATCCATGGTTCCCAAAACCGAAGATTTCACACAGACACACAGGCTTTCATAAAAGAAACACTTTTTTAAAAAGAAAGAAAAAGTGAAAGGATATGAGCTCACAATATAGTTCTTTAAACTGAATGAATCAAGTGTCATGAAAAACCTCACCAAACATTCTTATTTTCCCTTTTAGTATAAGCCAGTTTTTGTCCTGGTATTACGGATCCCTCAGGGATCGCCCAGCTGAGTCTTTCCAGGACTCTTTGGTTTTCTTTTGCAGCACGATTTACATGTCAGTTCTGCCCAATTATCCCCAGAATTGCAGAAAGGCCGGAGAACTGTTCATAGAAGCATCATTAAAGGGCCCTTGCAGAGAAGGTCAGACTGCACACAGCACATTCTAGCTCCACCACTAAATTTGAGGGCTGAGAAGTGTACCTGGCATCTGTGGAAGGTCTACTACAGTACCAGCCCAATATTTGGTACTTTTCCACGCATTACTTTATTTAACATCACAACAATTTCAGGAGAAATATAGCTTTCTTTCTCCCCACTTTACAGATAGGTTAAATATCATACCCAAATGTCACACAGCTAGCAATCAGATTTGAAACTCCTATCTGCCCACTAATTACCCCCACATCTCACTGACAGGAAGAGACGCAAGAGACAGAACAGACACAGGACAGTTTTAGGAGATGTATATGCCTTTTGACACAAAAGGAATTTGAAGCTATATTCAAAAGGCAAGTTAGATGGCTGACTATATATCTCTATCTTAGAGTAAACAGCTTAGGCACCTCTTTAAGTAGGTGCCTTTCCTGATTAGCTCAGCAAATACCCTTCTCTCCACCCCCGGGTTCCTTCTGTCCCTTACCCTGGAAACAAGAACAAGCCTGCTTGACAAGAACAATCACAGTCCTAGGAGAGGTCTTGCCTCTGGCCCAAGTCTTCCTCCATTAACACATCTATTTAACAAGCATTTACTATGCGCCTCCAGTGTACTGGGCACTGTGCCAAGCATGTGGCTTGTAATAAAACACATCCCTGCTTGGAGGAGCCCAAGCTGCAGGATGGATATCTGTAAATGGATACTAACATCACAAGCTGGTAAACACTCACCCAGAGCCAACAGGGGGAAGAGTCCAGAGAGGCTTCCCGGAAGAGGAGACATGTAAAACAGGTTTGTAGGAGGCAAGTGATGTAGAGATGATAAAGCACAGGGTTACAGGCAGGAAAACAAGGGAGCAAGCTGCAGCAGGTCCCAAATGGTCCCACCAGCGTGTCACCTAGCTCACTATCTCAAGCACCATAATCACTACGGCCCCAGCTCCTCAAGCCAGAACCTCATACAACTTTGTGCCCTCCTGTATGCCTTACTTCTGATTAATCACTGAGTCTTGTCAAGTCTCCTAAATTTCTCAGACAGTTCCCCTTCCTTCTCTATTCTTTTGCCCCTGTGGAAGCCAGCCATCATGTGGAGAGGCTTGAGTTTGATTACTGAATGCCAGGAGACCACATGTAAGAAAAAGGCTACACTGAGGGGAAGCGAGGGACACCAGGTGACAGTCAGCACCAAGGCCCCAGACAGGTGGGTGAGTGAGGTTGTCTTGGAGGCTACAGCCTCAGCTGAGCCCACAGAATTATGAGAAATAATAAATTATTGCTGTTTTAAGCCAATATGTTTGCATTTGTTTGTTATGCAGGAATAAATAACTGAAACTTTTGTATAAAAGAAAAAGGACATTGCTGGGACAGTCAGGATTGCATTTGAAGCCATCTTAAATACGAGGAGTTTTGCATAGTAGATAATTACATGGAAATATCTATAAAAGCGGTGATATCAGTTGGAAGTTCAGGTTTGGGCTCAAGAGAGAGGTGGAGAGAGGAGATAGAGATTCAAGAGTCAGTGAGAGCATGTGGACAGGACTTGGTGTCCTGGGAGAAGGGAAGCTTGCCGAAGGACATGGGAGGAACAAGAAAAGAGGTTCCAGGATAGAATTCTGGCCTCACAGACATTTAAGGGATGGATGGAAAGAAGTTTGTGAAGTTGACAAGAAGCAGGGATCAAGGATGGACAGAGAACTAAGACAGACCAGGGAGCTGTGCTTTGAGAAGGGGCGCTTGACAGCTTACAGCTACAAAGAGCAATGGACTTGAAAGTTAGGAGGGAATGGCGAGGATTTCCGTTTCAAATAAAGTAGCCGAGGCAGAAGTTGGATGATTAGGGGCTAAAAAGGGAATAATAATTGAGAAACTGGACACAGCAAATGTAGGTTACTGTTTTTAAAAGTCTCTTGTGAAAGTGGAACTCATAGAAACAGAGAGTACATTAGTGGTTGCCGGGAGCTAGGAGGTATGGGATATGGTGAAGTGGGTCCAAGGGTACAAACTTTCAGTTATAAGAGGATTAAGTTCTGGGGATGTCATGTACAGCATGGTGACTATAGTTAACAATACTATATTGCACACTTGAACGGTCTCGGCACATTAATTAAAAAAACAACAAAGTAACATTGTGAGATAATGGATATATTAACAAGCCTTACTGTGGTAATCATTTCACAATATATCCAAATATCAAATCATCACATTGTACATCTTAAACTCACACAATGTCATATATCAATTCTATCTCAATAAAGCTGGGGGAAAATAAACTACCTCCCCCCAAGATTTAAAAAAAAAATAGAACAAAAAGTCTATTGTTAAGAAAAAAACATAGAGCATTCATCTGGGTGGATGATAGGACAAAAGGAAAATTGTTTCAGGTTGAGGGAACTTGCTTGCTGAGAGATGCCAAAGAAAATGCCAAAGAAGACAGAGATTCAAGATCCCGAAGAAAGAGACCAGGACTGGTGGCTGGAGGTCCTAGGGAATGGGCGGGGAGGGACATGGAACTCAGTGGAGAACTCTGCTTTGGGTGAGAGGGAAAGAAACAAAGAAACAGATAAGTTATAAGTGAGATGGGAGGCAGGGTGAGGTTCACATCTGGTGGCCTTTTTTCTCTGTGAAGAGTAGGTAAGGTCATCTGTTGACAGGCAGCAAGTTTGGGGAAGAGTGACACTTGGGAAGGTCTGAAGAGTTTTGTAGGGAATGTGTGAGAGGCTACAGGAATCAAGCCTCTAGACACTTCTAGAAAAGCTGCCTTATAGGGATGCCCTGCTTCTGAGGCTCGTAGCACCAGCTTCTCCCCTCTGGCCTGCCCCACATCCCATCTCCTTCCCCTAAGCTGGTCTCCAGCCTAGACTGTCCTCCACCCCCCAGGTTCTCCTTTGTTCCCTCATTCATTCTCCCAAGTGTTTGCTGAACATCCACACCACCCAGCTCCATTTCTCAGGGCAACACAGTCTCCCCCTTCTCACAGGGCTTTCAAACCTTCCCAGTACTTTTCAGACACCCCCAGTCCCTTCCTCCTACACTCAGTAAAGGCTCTCACCTCCTACTTCATAGAGAACACAGAAGCCATCAGTTCAGATTCATCTGCCAATCACCAAACATACAAATTCATCTACAGCTGCACCCTCTCTGGCTGATAACAGCAGTTTTTAAACTGCCGTTTCATTTAAGGGGTCTTGATCAGCACTTTTAAATGCAAGAAATAGAATAGAAAATGGTATCTATTGCACAGAGTAAGTATCTACCGTTTCAAAACTTCTATTTCCATAATGATGCATCTATTACTATGGGCTGAGGTAAAAAAAATGTGTATGTTAGAAATTTTTCATAATAAATCGTTAAAACAACAACACTGCAATAGAGAAGCTGTCCCTTCTATCTATAGGAGGGACAACTGGCACCTGTGATTTGGGTTACCCTCCCCCCCAAGCCTTTTCAGGACCCTTAGATAATGTACCTTCAATCTTCTCGCTCTGTAAAAAAACAAAAACACCTCATTGGCCTCCTCCTATCCCTCCACTACTCCCCTTTCCCCTTCACAGTCAAACTTTTCCAAAGAGTTCCGTTAGTCATTAGCTCCATTCCCCCACTCCTACCCCTCATCTTACCCCTGCAGCCTGCCTCCTGCCCATCGCACTCCTCTGACACAGTTTTCCTTAAGGCACCAGTGACCCCAGGAGCCTGTACATCTGAAGAAGATTCTTTTCAGTGTTCATTCACTCCTCCTTGTTATTTCCTTCTCATCCTTCCAGCCTCAGCTCAACCCCCTCAGGGAAGCTTTCACTGACCTCACCAACAAGGTCAAACCTCCCACTAGTAGCACTCTCTGTTCCTCTTTCCTTTGCAACAGTTCTCTCACTGTTACAGTTTTACTGTGATTTACAGGTTACTGTGATTATTTGCCCAGATTAGGCCTCCTGAAGGAGATCAGGGATTATGTCTGTTTTTATTCACTTTGACAGCCTCCCTGGCTCAGTGCTGGGCACAATAAGAGCGTAATAAGCTGATGTTAGATTAAAAAGGAAAGAAAGAAACAGTACAAGACTCTGTGCTAGGCGTTTAAATGTACAATGATGAGAAAAGTTCCAGAAAGTGAAAGGTGTTGGGGGGAGGAGAGCCAGGGACAAAGATGGAAGGAAGGGGCTGCTCCTGTCTTGCCTCCCACACCCATTTGGAGCCTTTTCAAGAACAGCATATACCTCCACAGCTGCCATCTTTCTCATCTTTGTGTCAGAAAACTCAGTAACCAAGGTAGGAATGTTTGCCTACCATTAATTAGATACTTGACAAACAGAGATCTTTAATGAATGCTTTGTATCTACTGTATATTCAACATCTACTGAAAAATGAATAGGTGACACCTCCTTCTGGTATCGAGCTGCTAGAATACAGAGCCTGGATCTGTTTTATTTACCTACATGTGGCTGGCATCTCCCACCACACAGGGTCCCTGACAAAATCTGCACAACATCCAAAGACCTTATTCGCTGCTGTCGAGCCATACCCAAAGACTGTTTTATTTGTGCTTAAACGCTTTCACTACATGGTTATTAACTTCACATGGCATACCAATACATAAACCTTCACTTTATGACATTAAAAGATCAAATACATATGACAAATATTTCAAATCTAACCAACACAGTATGGAGATAGAACCAGCAAAATCGAGTCCGTCTGAAGCTCTACTGAACTGATCAGGTTTTTTAAAGAAAATATTTGAGAGAGAGAGAGAGAGAGAGAGAGAGAGAGAGAGAGGTTGTTTTTAAAAGTGACTTAAGGGACATATTAAGTAGATAATTGCATGGAACTTGTTTGGATCCTTATTCGAATAAAATAACTCAAAAAAGGAAATTCTAGGATAATCAGAGAAATGTGAATATAGACTAGAACTCTGACGATATTAAGGAAATATCATCCCTTTTTTGGAGTGTGGTGATAGTATTGTGGGTATGTTATAAAAGGTTAGTCCTAATCTTTTTGAGATACATATTGAAATATTTATGATTATAAAATATGAAATAATATAATGTCTGGGATTTGCTGTAAAATAACCAGAATGAGGTGGGGTGGAAAGTGGCTAGGGTTTTAGAAGAAACAAGACTGTCATTTGGTAATTGCTGAAGCTGGGTGATGGACATGTAACCCGCTTCTTTCTAGTATGTTTGAAATTTTCAAAAAGCTAAAAAGTAAATCTAACTAATAGAACCACAAAGTACCTATATTTTTGGTAAATACTTTTTAAAATTTGTAAAACCTTAGAATTCTTTCACTTTTTAAGATGTCTAAAAGAGAGAACTACTTTGATTTACAAGCCTTTTAAGGTATCTCCAAGTAGGATTCACAACTCGTAGCTGCTTGCCTTCTGTCACATTTCTGTCGTCACACATCAACCCTTTACTTCCATCACAACAGGCACTTACCTCTGAGGAGCTGGGATCCATTTCAAAGATGCACACTGAATCGATTGCCCTCAAATGTCAGAAAGAAGATGCAAATACAGTCTGGCAATGCCAGAGGTTTCCCCGCCTTCCTACTGCTTTTGAACTCAGAAACTAGCTTCATATTTATGTCTTGACCACCTACCTCACCTAGCAGTTGTGCTGGGGGGATAAGGGACAGTCAGGCCAATGCTTCATGATGACCACACCATTGACCCCTGCCCACTCCCACTCAGGCTTCACATCTGTTTCTGAAACTGCCTCCAACACACTGGGTCAGACCGGTGGCCTGTTCATTTTTCACCTTTACTGCTTCTTATAAAAAACTTGAACTAGCCAACCTAATTAATATATTCAGAGACTTCCAAACCTATTGTTAGGCAGAAATGAAATTCTTGAAAAGGTTTCACGAGAATTCTGTTGCACTTCTGATACAGACAACACTAACAACCACTCATAGATTCACTCTGGCTAATACAGAAATGTTGCCTGACCTCAGCTGTACCTCCCAAGTCCAATAAACCTTGTGTGCCTACACACTTTCTTAATTTTGGGGAGAGATTCAATTGCTGAAAAACTTAAGGGAAGCAGGTTAGGTGTTTTGTTTGTTTTTCCTAGCAAAATAAATCTTTAGACCTTCCTGGTTAAATCAACTCTTCATAAAATAAAGCAGCTATTGCATTCCTCTGTTTGACTCAGACAAGATAACCAGCTATAAATTTCATTCACCAGCCTCAGAACCATACCTCACAAAAAAACGTAAGGCCTCATCTAGCTTGTTCATGAAACAAAGCAAACCAAAAACGAAGTATACTACAATCATTTTAAACACAGGAATTTTACAGCACCCCCATTTTCATCGGGCACACGTACACACACACACACACACACACACACACAAAGACCCCCCCACTCCCCCCACCCCCAACCCCTACGCGTTATTAGCCAAACGGTATGATCTGTGCTGACTTTTCAGTGGAGAAATGCTGGAATTTATTTATTTTGGGTTGTTTTTTTGTTTGTTTTAAATGGGAAGGAAAGGAGGAGAGTGGGGCATGAAGAATTGGAGATGAGTCTTAATTCTTTCCGTTCCTCCACTCTTTCTCTGTATGAAATGCAGGCATATCCGTGAAATGCCAAGTGACAATTTCTTGGGCAGTTAAATATCCAAATTAAAAACGATGGAGGCCGGGGACGGGGGTGGAGATAAGGATAAAACCCAAGACTGGCAGGGAGGGCCGGGTCAGTGAGGCCCCCACGCTTCGCGGGGCTGCACCGAGCACACGAGGTCGCCGCGCGCCGGCAGCCGGCCGCGTCCAGGTCCTCGGCCGCCCGTACTGCCCTGGGTTTCGCTAATGACTGAGCCGTCTGGGCTGCCCACTCACACTTTGGGCTGGTCCTGACTTTAAGCAAGGCTCATTTACTTCCGGTGACAAATCCCTCCCACCACCTCTAGAAATAATGTAACATCTCTCCCATCGCTGTTCTAAAGACCCACGGCCCCACGGAGAGCCACGGAGCCCGGGGCTGGGGTCTCACCCCGGCGCGGCTAGCGACGCCCAGCAGCGAAGGGAGTGACAGCGAGGGTGGGGGAAGGGCGTGGGAGGAAGAGGAAGGGGGTGTGGAATCTCAGCCCCCCACCCCCACCGCGCCGACTGCAGCAATTGGCCAAAAAAATAGTAATTCGTTTTTAGGTTCCCCCAGGGCCCCCTGAACCCCATTGCAGTGGGGAACCCAATCTCTTCCATCCCGGTGCCCCTCGCCTACTCCCGCCCACGCCACTGCCTGCGGAGATCTAGGAGCCCCAGGCCAAGCCGAACTGCAGCGGCTGAGGAGGAGGGGGCGGGTAGGATAAGGGTTTAGGGGAGGCAGGAATAGGTTGGGGGAAGGGGTGGTGGAAGAGAAAAGAAAAAAACAGAGGCATGCAAGAGGCTCCCTAGCCAGCTGTTCCAGCTGCCGCTTCCTCCGGCGCGGGCCGGGCGGTGCAATATTCCCCCCCCCTCCATCTTTCGCACCACTACCTGTCCCCCCACCCACCACACGCACACATTCCCCCCACCAGTAGCAGATATCTGTCCTGTAAGGGGGTAATAGGGAGGAGCTGGGGGGGAGGGGGAGGCCTGCGAGTTTCTAACCTTGTTCTTATAAACAAACCCACATGTGCAGCTGCCGCTGCTGCAACTCACCCCACAATCCCGGATATAAATCCTGCCCCTTTAAGAGGAAAAAAAATTTCCCCCGCCTGCCTCCCACCCCACCCGTCCACAAGGACCTTTGTCTCTCCACCCCCTTTGTCAGTCGGCCCCGCCCCATGCCCCCGCCCCTCCGATGAGGAGGAACCAATGGGCGAAGGAAATAGGCCGGGGGTTTGACGTCAGCGAGGCCGGCCAATCACAGGACGCGTTGGTGGGAGGCCTCACGGAGGGCGCGCCAGGAGAAAGGAAGGCAGGAGAAAGGAAGCTTGCAGTCAAGATGGAGACTGCTAATTGCTCCGCTGCCGCGGTGGAGAACGGAAACATGGGGTCCCAGAGGGACCGGAGCCTGGTGCCTGAGCGGCTTCAGAGACGAGAACAAGAGAGGCAATTGGAATTGGAAAGGCGGAAGCAAGAGCGGCAGAACCAGGAGGTGGAGGAGGAGAAGAGCGACTTTTTCGCCGCCGCCTTTGCTCGGGAGCGAGCAGCCATGGAAGAGCTTCTGGAGAGCGGGGAGTCCGTCGAGCGGCTGGAGGAGGCGGCCACTCGGCTCCAGGGTCTGCAGAAACTTCTCAACGACTCGGTTTTATTCCTGGCCTCCTACGACCTGCGGCAGGGACAAGACGCGCTGGCGCGGCTACAGGCGGCCCTGGCCGACCGGCGCCAGCAACTGCAGCCCAAGAAGCGTTTCGCTTTCAAGACCCGAAGGAAAGACGCTGCTTCGGCCACCCAAGTAGATTGTGCGGCTCCTGGCGCCCCGGCTGCGGAAGGCATCCTGGCCTCCCCGCCGTCCTTAAAGGAGGAGGGAGGCTTTGGCTCCAGCTGTGTCTGCGGTTTCTCCAACCTCAAGTCCCAAGTCTTGGAGAAAAGAGCGGAGGAGCTGCACCAGCGAGACGTCCTTTTGACCGAACTGAGCAACTGCAAGATCAAATTGTATGGCAATCCGAACACCCTGCGGCTGACCAAGGCCCGCAGCTGCACGGTGCTCTGCGGTCCGGTGTCCACCTCTGTGTTCCTGGAGGACTGCAGTGAGTGCGTGCTGGCCGCGGCCTGCCAACAGCTCCGCGTACACACCACGAGAGACACCCGCATCTTCCTGCAGGTGACCAGCAGGGCCATCGTGGAGGACTGCAGCGGGATCCAGTTCGCCCCTTACACCTGGAGCTACCCGGGTATCGACAAAGACTTGGAGGGCTCTGGTTTAGATAAGAGCAAAAATAATTGGAACGACGTTGACGATTTCAACTGGCTGGCCCGGGGTGTGGCCTCCCCAAACTGGTGTATTCTTCCTGAAGAAGAGCGAATGATTCAGTGGGACTAAGCAGTTATTACTCTTTCTTTGACTCCAACTAATGGGACCGCAAAGTGTGTTTATTGTTGTCACCCTGTCTGTTTTCAGCATTTATGACTTGAAATTGTGATAGGCTCCTGTTTGTGATTTCCATTTAAAATTCATGACAGGTCTAATACTTTAAAGCAGTTTTGCTATTTTGGTAATGCCTGGGAGGTATTATCTGACCATCGATTGAAGCCATAGAGGGAAAGGGTGTTTGGGTTTTTTTGATTTGTGGTCTTTATAACGTATTGCATGATAAAGAAGGCATTTGATAAATATTTGTTTAATCAATGAATTCAGTAGGGCTCTAGTAGGACTATTTAACTTGGAATTATAGTATCAAACTTGTGCAAAGTACCACTAACTAAATTTTCTTGAATTGAAGGTTTAATCTTAAGGTATTGCTCAGCAGGATGCTGGAAAGGCTCCTCCTTGGTCTTCAGCTACCGTTAGCTTGGGCTTCTGGAATCCAGCTAGTCATCAACTTGTTTGGGTCCAAAATTTGTAAAGCTAAAATAATTATAGCTACCAATTTTTTTTTTCAGATTTTTGAGGAATTGGGGGATGGGAACAGACAAGTTGCTGTCCTTTTTTTCTTCTTCAGTTTAGTTGTGGAGGACGTTGCTTCACTGGCCCAAGCTGGCACCATCATTGAGCGAGGCAGATCAGTCACCGGCTTCTGGATGGCTGCTCACGATGGCTGCTGGCCGCTCTTGCTGGCTGCCGGCCACACACGGCAGCCCATGGCAACCCACTGCAGCAGGGGCTTCAGCCTACGCGGTCACCGGTGACTCAAGGCAGCCCAGCTCCAGGTTGAGCTGTTGTTCAGCATCTTAGCTGTAGAGGGCAGTGTCACTGGCCCTCATATGTGGGATCCGAACCCTGGTCCTCTGGCGTCCCAAGCCAGCTCAACCAACGCGCCACTGGGCCGGCCCATAGCTACCAATTTTTTGTGAACTTAATGCATACACACTGTTCTAAGTACCTTATATACACTTACTAAGTCCTCAAAATCATATGAGGTAGGTTCTGTTAGCACTATTTTTCAAGTGAGGAAACAATTACGTTGCCCAAGGTCACACATGCTGGTAGACTGGGATTTGAAACCAAGTAAGCTGGCTCCAGAGCCCACCTTAACCCGCTACAAGATGATTTTGAATACTGTTAATTGAGTTGAAAAGAAAGTGTCCAAAATAACTGAAGAAGGCAAATTGCCTTTTTAAATTCTTAGGCATAATTATGCGACATATCCTCATAAAGAAGAATTGAGGCAAACATCTAGCTGAGTCTTAATTTTTCACTCATTTTGCTATAATTCTCTACGTTACAAATTTGGCTTTCTGCTCTATACACTACCATCTGATATTCTTAAATGGAGAGTTGTAAGAATTTCAAAAATCTTTTTTAGGTCTGGTGCCCTTATAACTACAGACATGCTTTTTATTTAATAATTCCCACAAATATAACATACTTGAAGTACTTTAAATATTAATATTTAATATTTATATGTTCTATCTTGTTCCCTCCAAAAAAAGGATTTAAAGTGGTTTCTAGGATATGTGAAACATAATAAGAAGATAACAAATAAAGAGGAACAAGGGTAAAGTCACAATTGGAGGCAGAAATATGTCCAATAAAAAATGTAGCTCACTGAGCTCTTACCAGAGGGCGAATCCAGAATTTATTTTTCCTTAACTATTAGCTGACTTGGAAAAAGGGTCCTAATCAGTTTCACAATTTGCAACATTCACAAAGAAGGGGGCGGGGAGGCAGGAATCAATTGCTTGGGAGAAATAATCCTGATAATAAAAAGAGAAAACGTAATGAAATTCTCAACCAGATCTTGAAGTTAGAAACCATGACTGATGTCCTAAGGCTATGCCCCTGATGACTGACAGTTTAACACCAAGTACACATCAGGAAAAACCATGGTTGTGGCACTAATGAACTTGTGATTCATATGTGTGGAATGACAATTTTTACTGGAAAGGTAACAAAACAAACCCTTGAACCTTTTGCAAACCTGCAGTTTGTCATAGATAATAAAATCACAAAATCATGGCAGTTTGAAACAATGCTTGCTTGCAAATGTCAGCTGAGCTGGCCTGTCCTGCCTTCCTGAATGGCCCACTCCACATTTCTTAGGCCACCTATCCCAAACCTTTTTCTGCTTTCTTAAAGCTCACAATTTCATGACTAACTGTTGACCTCACCTAACACTATAAGACAAGCCAAATAGCAACCCCTAAACATCCCTCAATATTTGAAAGAATTTCCATCTCTGGCGTTATTAGAGGCATAGCTCCTGCCTGAAACCTACCTCTTCTACTTGTGCCCATCCCCTCCCACCGCCTATGGGTCTTGCTCCCTTTCCATTGGCCTTTTTCTTCCTTTCAAAACATCAAATCGAGATCTACCACCTTACATGCCACTGAATGACGTCACAGCTCCTTCCCTCTGCTGTCGGCCATCTTAAAAGAGTAGCTGTGTCCACCTGCAACTACACCTACCCCTTTCTTTAAGTCTTTGTAATTTTACCTCACTTTCTCTGTGGTATCACCAAATCTAATAGCTTCCTCCCCTCCTCCCTCTTTACCCTTTCACTCTAGGTGCAGTTTACTACCTTACCCTTGACCTTCTCTTTCCTTGACCTCCATAGCCTTGCTCTACCCTGTTTCTCTTATGATAGTTTCTTTTCCTTCATTGGCATTCTGGTGACTTATAGCCCTTACATATGAATGATACCCAAAGTTTTGCCTTAAGCTTCTTGCATTTGGTCTCTCCAGAACCTCAAATTTCAGCTTGTGTGCACAGACCTGTGTCTGCATCCCCAGCCTCCAACCTCAGTGGGCTCACCTGCCTTTCAAATTCCATATGTCCTTACAATCTCCATTTTCACCTCTTTCCCTTCCAAGGTCCATGTTTCACTTAGTGATATATCTATTCTCCAGGCACTTAATGCTTACCAGGGCTGAGCAGGTAAAGTCAGTGAGTAAGGCTGCTGGAAATAAGTCAATAGGAAGTAGGGGACCAGATGACTTGGCAGACAAATTCAAGCCTTTTCAAAACATTGTACAAGCCAAGCAAAACTTTTCTGCAGTCTACATCTGGTCCCTGAGCTGGCCAATTTGTCACATCAGACTTCCAAAATCATGTTGGTTCTCTCAGCAGGGTTTGCCCACTCATCCGGTCCTTCAAGTCTTTCTGCCATTTCAGAAAGGTAGATCTTACTATGTTTTCCCTAAACATAAACTGCAATGGAGTTTTTTCTTGTTGTTTTTTTTGGGGGGAGGGAACTGTGTGTTTTTCCAGGACCCATCAGCTCCAAGTCAAGTAGTTGTTTCAATCTAGTTGCGGAGGGCGCATCTCAGTGGCCCATCTGGGGATCCAACCAGCAACCTTGGTGTTATGAGCACTGCGCTCTAACCACCTGAGCTAACTGGTCGCCCCCTCAATGGAGTTTTTTAACCAAAAAACCCCCAGAACAAAACCAAAGCTATGTTAAAGTCACACCCCTGAGTTAAAAGCATGGATTAAAGTAATTTTATTAAGTTTTTATTATACAAATCTAATAATAATGGTAATTATAATGAGGGCTTATTGCACCAATAAGTGTAGTGACCACAGTTTTCATTAAAATTAACTCTCAAAAAGCAATAAAATAACAGTCAAGCAATCAGTTTATTAAACTTAATTTACGAAAAAGCTATATTAAATGTAGTGTACAGTATTAATGAGTATTGTAAAATTACAAAGTATCACTCCAGGGTCTTAACCCCATAAGAAGAGAAATGGCCAATTTTCTTATAAGTTCCAGTGCTGTAGTTCTGATTACACTGCAAGAGTCATTATTGAAAAAAAATTAGTTTTAATTTTCTGTTTTTTAATTTTAATTTTTATTAGGTAACTGTGTTTTTGCCAGGACCCATCAGCTCCAAGTCAAGTCATTGTCCTTCAGTTGTGGAGGGCGCATCTCAGCCTCAAGTCCAGTGAATCGAATTGGCAACTTTGTTGTTTATTAAGAGCACGTGCTCTAACCAACTTAGCCATCCGGCTGCCCACTAGCAGCTCAGAGGCAGCTCAGCTCAAGTTGTTGTCTTCAATCTAGTTGCGGAGGCACAGCTCACTGGCTCATTGGGAATTGAACCGGCAACCTTGTTGCTCAGAGCACGCGCTCTAACCAATTGAGCCACTCTGCCGCCCCTAGTTTTAATTTTCTTAACCAGGCAGAAATGAACAAAAACAGCAAGATTTAAAGATTCAACACTCTATGGCTAATGTTACATGATAATACAATATTTTATAAACATCATGGCAGCTACCCTAGTACCACAGAAATTGGACAATTAAGTTGCATTTCATTCAAAAGTCTCATCACCAATTGAAAAACTTAGTAACATTAGTTGACTATTTTCTTATAATGCAAATAAGTTGGTCATTACAATTAAGATGAGGGTTGTTTCTTTACCCAGCTTTAAGTTTCAAGAAGGGCAAGGACAATATGACACAGAAAGCCATGCTCCATTTACCTGGACAAATAATTGAGCATTTAGTATGCACCTGTTTTAGTGCTGATTGCTAAGAACACAATGGTAAACAAAGTAAGCTGGTGCTCTTCCTTTCTGGAGATTACGGTCTGGTTGAAGTCCAGGTGAATGAAAAAAACAATCACGATAGAAATTCTGAGAGCTCTGATAGGGTAGTGCTCTATTATACCCTCTCCAGGTTAGAAGGGACCTTAAGTAAAGCATTTATATCAACTACTAACCCAGGGTCTGAATTCCCTGGATGACATCCCTGCCTGCTCTCTAGTCAGAGCAGCAGCATTACAGAGGGAAGTATTAATAGTTACTATTCAAAAGCCTGCATTCCAACTTTTCAGGTATTGTACTTACAAGGCCATCTACTCATCTGGTAACCAAGCTCAACATTCTGTTTTGCCATTCAAATACCACGTTTTCCCGAAAATAAGACCTAGCCAGAGAAGAAGCCCTAGCATAATTCTTCCAGGATGTGGAGGGCATGCACCCCTCACATGAGGGTTTTATGACCTGTTTCAGGGAGAAGGGTGCCTTTTCCACAAACTCCTTCAAGCTTAAAATATTCACTATTCCAAGGTGCCATATTTTGGCACCTAAAATCATGCTACGGCTTGTTTTCCGGGAAACAGGGTACTCCATTATAAAGATTTTCTTTTATTTATTTATTTTTAAAGATTTTTATTGGGGAATTGGGGGATGGGAACAGCGCTGGGGAATTGGGGGAAGGGGAACAGACAAGTTGCTGT
>NW_017731422.1:3501856-3506479 GCF_001890085.2 Hipposideros armiger
CAACTTGTCTGTTCCCCTTCCTGCAATTCCTCAACAAAAATCTTAAAAAAAAAAGAGTGCGAGCTCTGAGGAACAGGGGCGCCAGTTCAATTCCCAGCCTGAGCTGAGCTGCCGCTGAGCTGCTAACAGGTGGCAGGATGGCTCAGCTTAAAAAAAAAAAAAAAGAAAGAAAAAATGGCTGATCTAATTTATCACATTAAGAGATTAAGGGGGAAATTCATATGATTATCTTAATAGAGGTAGAATAAGCCTTTCATAAAATTCAGCTTGTATTCATGAGAACACGCTTTTGGCAAAGTAGGAATAGAAGGGAACTTCTTTAACTTGTTAAGGGCATCTGTTAAAACCTACAGCAATCATCAAACTTAATGGTGAATCATTTAGAAGTTAAGATCAAGATCAAAACAAGGATCCCTGTTATCATCATCTGTATTCAAATTGTACTGAAGATCTTAGCTGTTGCAATAAGACTTGAAAGTAGTTTTAAAATTATAAGAATTTTAAAGGATGTAACAAAAGTTAGTATTTGTGGATTATATGATCATAAAAACCCCAAAATAATCCACAAAAACATAACTAGTGGTAAGAAGAGCATTATGTTTTTATACATCAGTTATAAACAGCCAAGATATTCTTTTTTTTTTAAAGATTTTATTGGGGAATTGGGGAGGGGGACAAGTTGTTGTTCTTCAGTCTTCATTGTGGAGGGCGCCAGTCACCATCTGGCTTCCCATTGGAAGCTCATGGCCTCTAAGCTCAAGGTGCTGTGTTCAATCTTAGTTGCGGGTAGGTGTAGCCACCATCCCATGCGGGAGTCGAACCAGCAGCCTTGTTGTTAAGAGTGCATGCTCTATTCACTGAGCCATCGGGCGGCAGCACAGCTCAAAGTGCCGAATTCAGTCTTGTGGGTGGGCGTAGCCCACCATCAAACAGGCAGTCTTGTTGTTAGGAGCACCTGCTCTCACCAGCTGAGCCATCCTGCCACCTGTTGGCAGCTCAGCGGCAGCTCAGCTCAGGTGCAGCATCACCGGCCCATGTGGGAATCAAACCGGCGGCCCTTTTGCTCAGAGCTCATGCTTTTAAGCCAACTCTTAACCAACTGGGCCACTCATTCAGCCCTGGCATAATTTTTGAGGGAAAGAAAAATATTTGAAGAAAGAGAAAAGTGTCAGCCACTTCAGTCAACATTCATGGGATGGCAAAACTTCAGGTTGCACATCAGCGTGACTAGACATAGAGACTTGAGTGTTACTGTGACTTGAGTATGCCTCTGAGTCAAGCAATGATGTCAGCAAAGTCATGGTCTCTTTGGAAAAGTTTAAGAAAAGAGGAAAAACTTCTCAGAAAGATGAAAGAAGGACCTCTACAGGAAAAGAACATAGGAAGCTTCCAGTGCCAAATAAAAGTGTACAAGACTTACCCAAAAGTCAGTTGTAATCTTTGAGGGGGAGATGAAGGAAGAAGGAAAGGGGAAGGAGCATTCATATACATCTCATCAGTATGGAAGTTTCCAAGAAAGGTGGCTGGAATGTTGAATGACTTGAGCAGTGGGAATGCTTATGGACATTTACTGTGACATTTCACTGAAGCTGTAGATTAAAAAACCCCAGCAAAGGGGCAGCCGGTTAGCTCAGGTGGTTAGAGCGCAGTGCTCATAACACCAAGGTTGTCGGTTCGATTCCCACATGGGCCAGTGAGGTTGCGTCCTCCACAACTAGATAGAAAACAATGGCTTGACTTGGAGCTGATGGGTCCTGGAAAAACACACTGTTCCCCAATAAAGTTTAAAAAAAATAAAAATAAAAAACCTTAGCAAAACCAGCTTGCGCACAAATTTCCCCCCTAAAGAACACTGACAATTTTTTACTGTGTACATACTTAGTGTTGGTTATATATTTTTATTTTATTTTGCNCTGTGGAGGGCAGTGTCACTGGCCCTCATATGTGGGATCTGAACCGGGGCCCTCTGGCATCCCAAGCCAGCTCTTAACCAACAGGCCACTTGGCCGGCCCAAGATTTTCTTTCTTTTAGTTTAATACCTTTTAGCTGGTTTATTTCAACAAGAAATCTATCCATAATCTAATTTTTACAACTGATAATCAAGGTAGAGGTTTGATTCGAAGATGACAATTGCAATGGACTTTTAAAAACATAGATAATTCACACACAGGTACAAAAAGATTAGAAAAAAGGGAAATCTCCCTCCTTTCTTTGATCCCAGCCATTCAATTCTCTTCGGAGAACAATCACCCTTTACCTGTTTCCTTTGTATTCTTCTGGTCTATGCATTTACAAACTTATGTGAACTATACCTTTTAATCCTTCCAGCCAAATAGAAGCATACTATGTTACTATTAGACACCTTTTCTTTGTCATTAACATTACAGTAAATCTTCAATGTCATCCCTATGGATGTTCTGCAACTTTAAGCAAAAACGGCATCTAACAAAACCAACTTTACCCATAGGCTAATAGATATAAACAAGAGTTTAAGTTCCTATGGTACCTCAGCAACATTATAATGAAACAACATTGAACGAAATGACATTATTAGAGGACCCGCTGTGTATTGGAGATCTTCCCACATAAGTACATAGAATCCTCTCATTCTCTTCAACTGCTGCATAGTATTGTTACATGGAATGTGCCATACTTATTTAACCAGCCTGTGATGAACATTTAGGTTGCTCTCAATCTTTAACCATTAGGAAAGTGCTACAGTGAATATCCTTATACATAATAATTTAGCATGTGTGCGATATTATCTGTAGGCTAAGTACCTAGAAGTGGAATTGCTGGGTCAATAGGTTATGAACATTTATAATGTTGATAGATCTTATCAAATTGCCTTCCAAAGCATTTATTTCTCCACATCCCCTTATCGACATACGATGCTATCAAATTTTTGGATCTTTGCCAATCTGATAGTTACAAAATGTTATTTTCCTGTAATAGTAATTGCAATCATCTCCTAATTCATCTCCCCATCTCCACTTTCTAAACCATTCTGCATGTAGCTGCCAAATTAGTTTTCTTAAAGCATGTTGCTCCTGGTCTAAAACCTGAGATCTAAAGACTATTGGACTTCTTGGCCTGGAAGACAAGCTCCTCCACCATCTGCTTTCAGCCTACAGTCCCTCCACTGTGTTTTAATGTTTCATCACACACACACTTCATGCTCCAACTAGTCTGAACCAATTCCCATTAATCAAACACACTGTATCAGTGAGGGACCTGGCAGGAAACAGATGGCACACTCAAAGGGGATAATTTGAGAAGAGCTTAATACAGGAGCTATTTTAAAAGCGGTGGGCAGAGTTTAGGAAAAGCAATAAAAGATGGTACAATATCTATTATCACTCCTGGGGCAGATGGGACAAAAATGTCACCTGAGCTCAGAAAGAGAGAGGACGCTACCTGAGAGGATGCAGCCCATCCACTGTGACTTGGCAGGGGGAGAGCCATGGGAATTTAAAAACACCACTCTCTTCTAATGGTGCTTTCCATTGGCTAACCCAGTTGGAAACTTTAGGGCAAGGAAGTCTGTTGGTGCCATCTTTATGGGTCAGCTCCCAGACTACAAAGTAGGGTGGAGAAAAATAAAGACTGAATTCAGAGGAGCAAATGGAAGATATTGGGTTGTCGGAAAAGTCATGACGTATTTTGTCTATGTTTTTCAAAGGTCATTTATTTATATAAAGAACAAAGATCAATGATATATTGCCCGTTTTGTTCGACAACCTTTTGCCATCTTTCAGTGAGTTTCATAATTCCTCCTTCATAGAAAACCTGTCTTTATTTGTGAAAAACTGAACAAGGTGCTGATTTACAGCCTCATCTGAATTGAACAATATACCACAAGAGGAGTTTTGAAGACAGCGAAGCAAGTGGAAGTCTGACGGCGCAAGGTCAGGTGAGTATGGTGGGTGTGGCAACACATCCCATCCAAGCCCCAATAATTTTTGACAGGTGATCAAACTTGTGTGTGGTCTTGCATTGTCATGATAGAACACAACTCCTTTTATAATTAATGAGCTCTGGACGTTTCTGGATGATGGATTCGTTCAAACTGTCCAATTGCTGACAGTACACATTCAAATTGATTGTTTGGTTCCTTGGTAGAAGCTTGAAAAACATGACACCTTTAAAATCCCACCGCATTGAGAGCATAATCTTCCTCTGATGAAAGTCTGCTTTCAATGTTGTTTGAGGCGAAGCATCACATCGGAACCAAGACTGTTTGCGCACCACATTGTTGTAAACAATCCACTTCTCATCACCAGTTATCAGTCACTTCAAAACAGGATACTTTTCCTCACATTTAATGAGCATATTGCAGATGTTTATATGTGCCGTCAAATGAATTTTGAGTTCATACGGAACCCAAATATTGAGCTTGCTTAAGTATCCCAGCTTCTTCAGGTGGTCGTGAACACTTGAATGATGGATGTTCAATGTTTCTGCAATCTCTCATGTCATGTAATGTGGGTTTGACTAGATCAATGCCTTTATTTTGTCATCATCAACCTCGGTGGGCCTCCCTGACCGAGGAGCGTCATTGAGATAAAAATCACCAGCACGAAATTTCGTGAACCATCATTGGCACTGACGTTCTTGTAGAG
>NW_017731422.1:3508929-3510980 GCF_001890085.2 Hipposideros armiger
AACCAGGGCCCTCTGGTGTCCCAAGCCAGTTAACCATCGTGCCACTCGGCCGGCCCCCAGCAGACTTTTAATGGCCAGTATTTGGTGCCTGAGGGTTCTGAGTCCCAAAACTGTCCCAAGCCATGCTGCTGTCCTTGCATGGCAGGCAGAAGAGCTGAAGATTTACCCCCTGAGAGCAGCCCCAGTAATGCTGGTCAGGAGTTGGTGAATGAATGAACACCTGGGCGCCCTCACCACAGATGGGGTAACTCTGAGGTATGTTCCCTGCGGGATTTACCCACTGGCTCAACAGCACACTCTTACTGGCTGCCTTCCTTCCTGTATCATTTGGTCACCTCCCTATTGGTGTCACCAAACTTCCCAAATTAACTACTTTCACTCAAATCCTTGTCTTAGGGCAGTATTTCTCAGCCCTTTTTTCTTTATTATCCTCTTTATAAGCCTTTTAGACATTTTTTTCCCTTAATCGCTCCCCTGCCTATGAAATTTTAAGACCACAGATATACTGTATATTTGTTTCTGTGCTTTATTATTTATGTGTATCTGTGCTTTATCCATAAAAATTAAGATTTTTTTTGCTTTTTACATAGCTTATGTTAGAAAAGAAGTCTAAAGATTAATGAGCTAAGTGCCTAGTTTGACTTTTTTTTTTTCTTTTTAAGCTGAGCCATCCTGCCACCTGTTGGCAGCTCAGCAGCTGCTCAGCTCGGGCCGGGAATCAAACTGCTGTTGCTCAGAGCTCAAACTCTTGAGCGAGCTCTTAACCAACTGAGCCACTCGGCAGGCCCACTAAGTGCCTAGTTTAAGAAGTTAGAAAAAGAACAGCAGAAGTAGAAGAAAGGAAATTATACAGATAAGAGTCAAAAGCAATGATATATACACAATAGAGCGACTGAAAAAACAACAACCCACAAACTGATTCTTTGAAAAGACTAATTAAACAAACCAACTTTGGCTCGCTTGCTCAAGAAAAAAAGAGAAGGCAAATAAAAACAATAAAAGAAATACAGGGGTCCTTATCATTAATGCTATAGATATTAGAAAAATAATAAAGGGATACTGTGAACAATTTTCTGCCAATAAATTTGAATACCTTAACTACATGAATACATTTCTATGAAAATACAATTTACTACAAAATCAACAGAAAAACTGAACAGCTCTATAACTATTAAATAATCCAAGCCATAATTGAAACCTTCCCACAAAGACAACATCAGCCCCAAATGGTTTTGACAGGAAATTCTATCAAACATGTATAGAAGAAATAATATCATTCTTATACAAACTCTTCCAGAATATAGAAAAAGAAGGAGTTTACCGTAATTCATTGTATGAGGTTAGCATAACATTGATACCCAAACCAGATATGGACCTTATGAGAAAGGAAATGATAGGCCAATCTAACTCAAATGTATATGTGAAGATCCTGAACTTATATTAATACACAAAGTCCAGAAGTATATAAAAAGATAACATAACAGAGTTTATTCTAGAAAGACCAAACTAGTCTGACTTTAGAAAAAATGACTGATCACAGGGCTGGCCTAGTGGCTCAGTTGGTTAAGAGCTCACTTAAGAGTGCGAGCTCAGGCTGGCCGAGTGGTTGCGTTGGTTAAGAGCTGGCTTGGGAGGCCAGAGGGCCCCAGTTCAGATTCCACATATGAGGGCCAGTGACACTGCCCTCTACATCTAAGATGCTGAACAACAGCTCTACCTAGAGGTGGGCTGCCAGTGAGTTGCCGGCGATGGCATAGGCTGCAGCCCCTATGGCAGTGGGTTGCCATGGGCTACCGTATGTAGCCAGCAGCCAGTGTGAGCGGCCAGCAGCGGCCGTGAGCAGCCGTCCAGAAGCCGGCGACTGATGTGCCTCGCCCGGGAAGAGCGCAATGATGGTGGCAACTTGGGCCAGTGAAGCAACGTCCTCCACAACTAGACTGAAGAACAAAAGGATATCAACTTGTCTGTTCCCCTTCCTGCAATTCCTCAACAAAAATCTTAAAAAAAAAAGAGTGCGAGCTCTGAGGAACAGGGGCGCCAGTTCAATTCCC
>NW_017731422.1:3511575-3513345 GCF_001890085.2 Hipposideros armiger
TTGTTCTTCAGTCTAGTTGTGGAGGACGTTGCTTCACTGGCCCAAGTTGGTATTATCATTGCGCTCTTCCCGGGTGAGGCAGATCAGTCGCTGGCCATTGGACGGCCGCTCACAGCGGCTCACCGCAGCCCAGCTCCAGGTCAAGCTGTTGTTCACCATCTTAGCTGTAGAGGGCGCAGTGTCAGTGGCCTATGTGGGAACCGAACAGGTGGCCCTGCTGCTCAGAGCTTGTTCTCCCAAGACAACTCTTAACCAATGCGCCACTTGGCCAGTCCAAGCCCAGATATTCTTGATGAAAAAGAAAAATACGTGTGCTGCTCTTTATCAGATATGAAGATATTTAATTAAAGCAGTATGATGATAGCATAGTATGATAGGAATAAACAAAATGACTAATGGGACAGAATAGAGAACTCACAAACAGATCCATGCATGTTTGGAAAATTTATTTATGACTGGGCAGTGCAGACTCTCAAGAAAAGGAGAGATTATTCAATAAATGGTATGCTGGCATTATTCATAGGGAAGAAAATTAAATCATATCCCTTCATCATACCACACAAAAAAATCTATTCTGGAAACATTAAAATCTTAAAGAGAGAAAAATTATAAATCTTTTAGAAGGCAATGAAAGATAATATCTTTCAATGTATGGGGCAACGAGTAATTACATAAACAAGCATTAACCATAGAGAAAAGGTTAGAAAATTCCACAATTAAGAACTTAAGTTCTACTCTAAAGAACTTATGATCTTTGGGGTGGCTGGTTAACTCAGTTGGTGAGAGCACAGTGCTCATAATACCAAGGTTGCCAGTTTAATCCCCACATGGACCACTGAGTTGCACCCTCCAAAACTAGATTGAAACAACTACTTGACTTGGAGCTGATGAGTCCTAAAAAATCACACTGTTCCCCCCTAAAAACTAAAAAGAACTTATGACCTTCAAAAGGTGCCATAAAGAATGTGAAAAATCAAGTCACTAATTGGGAGAAAATAATTATAACACATATAATGCCAAGGAAATATTATATGGAAAACATGACAGTCCCACAAGTGAATCAGAAAAACACCACTAATCCAAGGGAAAAATGGGCAAAAGACAAGAACATACATTTTATAGAGCACAAATAGCAAATACATTTATGAAAAGGTACACAGATTAATTAGTAACCAGGGAAATGCAAATTAGGGCCACAATTAAAACCAGGGAAATAAACATTAAGAAGTCTGGCTCAACAGTAAGAGTTGGATGGGCTGGCCGAGTGGCGCGTTGGTTAGGCGTTGACTTGGGACACCAGCTCTGAGCAGCAGGGCCCCGGTTCAGATGCCACATGAGGGCCAGTGACACTGCGCCCTCTACAGCTAAGATGGTGAACAACAGCTCGACCTGGAGCTGGGCTGCCATGAGTCACCGGCAAGGTGTAGGCTGCAGTGGGGCTGGCCGGCAGTGGGCATGAGCTTTCGTGAGCTGCCGTGAGCCGCCGTCCAATGGCCAGTGACCGATTGCCTCACCTGGGAAGAGTGCAATGATAATACCAACATGGGCCAGTGAAACAACGTCCTTCACAACTAGACTGAAGAACAAAAGGACAGCAACTTGTCTGTTTTCCTTTCCTGATTCCCCAACACTGTTCCCCTCTCCCAATTCCCCAATAAAATCTTTACAAAAAAAGAGAAAGAAAGAAAGAAAGAAAGAAAGAGAAAGAAGAAGGACGGAAGGAAAGGAAAGAAAGGAGGAAGAAAGGAAGGAAGGAAAGAAAAAGAGCAA
>NW_017731422.1:3513875-3559085 GCF_001890085.2 Hipposideros armiger
AATATGAAAAGAAAAATGGATCACCCCTAATTCCATTAACTTATTCTTTTATCTTTATAATAGATTTATAGCATCTAGACTCACATCCACGGGTCCAGTGGGGGAGGGAGCCAACTTTCTGCCCATTCTCACCAGTTCACTTTTCTCTGCTTCTTCCTCACCATATCTTGCCTTGCTTCATACTTTCAAGGTTTGGCCAGGGACATTTCTGATGCGTCTGTTCTTTCTCTTTTACCTTTCCAATAGATAATTTAACATCCTCAGGTATTCTAGCCTGAGAGGGGCCTTTTTCCCTCCACTGAAGCCATTCTATTTCTGGCCACCAGGGGGTATCCACAGACTCGCCAAGGGCTCAACTCCGCCCATCCTGGTCATTTGAGGAGAATGAGGTCCTTGGTTAATCCCTTGATCTCTGTAGAGCTATTTTTATTTTTATTTTTTAAAGATTTTATTGGGAAATTGGGGGAGGGGAACAGCGTTGGGGAATTGGGGAAGGGAAACAGACAAGTTGCTGTCCTTTTGTTCTTCAGTCTAGTTGTGGAGGACGTTGCTTCACTGGCCCATGTTGGCATTATCATTGCGCTCTTTCCGGGTGAGGCAGTTGCTCGCTGGCCATTGGACGGCCGCTCACGGCGGCTCACGGCAGCTCCCACCGGCTGCCGGCTACTCACGGTAACTTATGGCAGCCCACTGCAGCCCCACTGCAGCCTATGCTGTCGCCAGCAACTCATGGCAGCCCAGCTCTAGGTCGAGCCATTGTTCACCATCTTAGCTGTAGAGGGGTCAGCATCACTGGTCCATGTGGGATCCGAACCAGCGGCCCTGCTGCTTAGAGCTCGCGCTCCCAAGCCAACTCTTAACCAACGAGCCATTCGGCCGGCCCAAAGCTAAACATAGTCTTACCATAAATCCAGCAATTATGTTCTTAGGTATTTACCCAAATGAGTTGAAAACTTCTGTTCACACAAAAACCTGCATACGAGTGTTTATAGCAGCTTTATTTATAATTGCCAAAAATTGGAAGCAACCAAGATGCCCTTTAATAGGTGAATTGATAAGCAAACAGTGGCACATCCATATATTGGAATATTATTCAGCAGTAAATAGAAATGAGCCATTAAGTCACAAAAAGACACAGAGGACCATGAAGTACATATTGTTACAGGAAAGAAACTGGTCTGGAAAGGCTATATTGTATGATTCCAACTGTAGGACATTCTGGAAAAGGCAACATTATAGAGATAGTTGATGCCTGGGGTTGGGCAGGGAGAAGAGGAGGAAGGAGTAGGTGGGACACAGGGATTATTATTATTATTAGATCAGTGAAACTAATCTGTATGATACTGTACAACATGATAATGGTGGATACATGACATTATGCATTTAGTAAGACCCATGGAACCATACAGCACAAAGAGTTAATCCTAGTATAAACTCTGGCCTTTAGTTAATAATAATAATGATGTATCAATATTGGTTCATCAATTTAACTAATGCACCACACCAGTGCAAGATAGTAATGATAGGAAAAACCTGGTTGGGGGAAAGGAGTATATGGGAATTCCTTGTACATTTTATTTAGTTTTTTTGTAAACCTAAAACTGCTTTAAGAAATCAAGTTTATTAATTGAAAAAAATAATTAAAGAATTACACTCATCAAGAGTACATATCTCCTTTCTGCTGTTTTTGTTTACACTGACTAGTGACAGAATTTTGACAGATGTTCAAGCTGATGGACCGAGTTTGGTCTTTTATTGTTGTTTTAATTTGCCTTTTTCTGCGTTCTACTCTGATTGAACATCTTTTCCAGATTGTTGGACTTCTCAAGTTCTATTATTATAAATCGGCTCTTCCTGTCCCTTGCCTGTTTTCCCAGTTGATTGTTGATCTTTTGATGGCGGAGTAGTGGGAGTTAAAAAACTATTTGCACATTAATTCTTTTTTTACATGTGAATGTTTTCTCACAATCTGTCATTTGTTTTTCAACTTGGATACTGGTGTCTGTTGTTCATAGAAAGTTTTAAATTTGGAAAGAGTTTGGCCTGGAACCTTACTTCTGGGGAGTTGCGTGATCTGAGCCAGATCTTAAAGAGAAAGCCCCTTCCTCTCGTCAGCCTCATCGTTTTTGCTGCTGATTCTCCAAGCTAAACCCAAAGCTGACTGCTCCAGTGTGTCCATGGAGGCTCCTCTGGGGGCATGTTTTGAAACTGGCACAACTTTATCTAATGGGATGAACCTGGCTAAAGAGATTAGCAAGATGTCTTGTGGATCCCAATTTTAATCTGCAGCCTTCAGGCTGTCCTTCTTAGCTGGGGAGGGAGCTGCAGAAACGACACCGAGGACTGGCCCCTTCATGAGCTGTGACTTTGAGGCCCCTGCTACCACTACTGAGTTAACGGGGGGTCCCAGGCTAGGGGGCTCAACATGGGCAGCCCCCAGGGCAGCTCCCTGCAGTTTGGACTGTCCGCACTCTTTCCATGTCCCTGAGTCTTCAGGCCCCTGGCTCACTAAGTTCAGGAGTGGGAGCTGTGCTGTGGGAGACCGCCTGGACCGCACCCTGCAAGCATGGTGCTGCCGAAAGTCAAGTTTGACCAGAAGAAGCGGGTCAAGTTGGCTCAAGGGCTGTGGCTCATGAACTGGCTTTCCGTGTTGGCTGGCATTGTCATCTTCAGCCTAGGGCTCGTTCTGAAGATCGAACTCCGGAAGAGGAGCGATGTGATGAATAATTCAGAAAGCCATCTTGTGCCCAACTCCTTGATAGGGATGGGGCTGTTGTCTTGTGTCTTCAACTCTCTGGCTGGCAAGATCTGCTATGACGCCCTAGATCCTGCCAAGTATGCCAGGTGGAAGCCCTGGCTGAAGCCGTACCTGGCCATCTGTGTCCTCTTCAACATTGTCCTCTTCCTGGTGGCCCTCTGCTGCTTCCTTATGCAGGGCTCGCTGGAGAGCACCCTTGCCCATGGGCTCAAGAGTGGCATGAAGTACTACCGGGACACAGACACCCCTGGCAGGTGTTTCATGAAGAAGACCATCGACATGCTGCAGATCGAGTTCAAATGCTGCGGCAACAACGGCTTCCGGGACTGGTTTGAGATCCAGTGGATCAGCAATCGCTACCTGGACTTCTCCTCCAAAGAAGTCAAAGAGTGAGTGGCCACCAGTCCTGGGGGCAGAGCTACATGGGGACACGGAAGCCCAGGGTGCTCTCCTCCAGGTGCTCTCTGTGCACAACTTATTATGGGGCACATGAGGCTGTAGTCAGTTAGACCATATGGAATTGCCGATATTCTAACATTTTTTGACCTATAAAGATGGCAACTTCATATGGCTCAACCTAAAGTTTGGTTAAGGTGGGAGGAAGGTGTCAAGTTACATGAGCTGTTTGGACGGGAGTCCCCAGGGAGGAAGTGTGTGTCTGCTTCATACAGTGCAAATGGGGCATTCATAGATCAAATATACTGAGATGTTATTTGGCTACTTGTCTCATTCACTTAAAGTACACAGATTTGGTCCCAGAGGCTTAAATCTCCTGGTTAGTTCCTTTGTTTTCCAACCTTTGGATCCTGAGCAGCGGCTCTCAAGGTGTTTGTCCTTGGGTGTGGTGAAAAACCAGAGGACAGGGCAGTCAGAAAGTCCAGGCTTTGGTTTTGACTGTTGTTAATTAGCTGGTGACCTTGGTAAGTCACTTGCACTCCAGGCCCACGCTCACCCATTTTTTAAATAAAGACACTCGAATAGTCTTGAAGGTCACCTCTCAGCTCTGTCTAGAGCCTGACATATAGCAGTTGCTCATTAAATGTCTGCTGGTGTTTACTTCTTAAATCCTGATAGTGCAAAACGATAAAGTGTTTCTCAAGTAGTCTTGGTATGTGTAAATATACCTGAGGTAGGATGCAGAGAGGTGTCGGTTAGAAAGAGAATGTCACCCTTTGGGCTAGTGACACCGCACATGTGCTGACTCCAGTATGCCACTCACCCAAGAGACCCGCCATCAAGGGTCTCTCGTGCCCTGAGCCAGCCGCTCTCCCTCACCTCTTTTTTCTGTCCATGTCTAACCCATTCCCTGGCTGAGCAAGGGCTTCAGTTGATCATCCAGTGGGTTTTCCTCTGAGGAAGGTTGGGAAGTCCAAGGGGGCTTGGGCACATTGGCAGCAGGGCGTAGTTGAAGCCCAGAAAACACCAATGAACCCCAGAAGGCTGCACCTCAGATGGAAGGGAAATCATTGAAGGTCACTGCTGCATTTTATTTGCTCTGTGGGTGGGGATTACTGCTACAAATCCCTACTCAAGGAGAGGCTTGTAAACTACTCTGCCTTCCTAGGTGACAAGTCTGCAGGGACAACACAAGGTGGCATGATTTACACAAGCTGCCCCAGGAGGGTGTGAAGCCAGAGGAACAAACAGAATTCCTGGGGATGGGGGCAGGGGAGGGGGTGGGGCTGATGGTCGAACCAGCCTTTGTGAGCAGATGAGAGAGGCTTTTCATCTTTTCCTGTCATTTTCCTTGGTGTTTTCTGCACAGGGTCAGTCCCATTAAGCTTAGTCAAAAGTACCTCAATGCTCCACACCAACTCATTGGTGTTAAACTATCCTAACTCCACTGACTTAGAAAGAAGTGTCTCTGTTACCCACAAAAACCATGGTGACAACATTAAGAGAAACAAAAACAGGAAAAGAAACTCAAGTCAGATTCTCATCTACAACTAATCAGTGGCTTCAACTTTTTCACATTTTAGCTTAGTCTTGTGACCATTTACATAATAACATAATATAACCGTGGTATAAATACAATCGAGTGCCTCATTTTGCAACTTAATAGTACAACATTGGCAGAAATATTCAAATCAAAACGATCATTCCCCCCCCCCAGCATTATTGAGATATAATTGACAAATAACATTGTGTAAGTTTAAGGTTTACATTGTATTTTAACACATTCAATGGGGGGTGCCAAAAAATGTATACAAGTGGACACTTTGGTCAACGTTGCTCAAGCAGTAGTTCGCCGTAATCATAAGTGTCTGGATGCTGATGGTAACGACTTCAAGCACCTCTTGCAATTGCAGAAGTCAAACGTGACTTATATTCATCGTTTGTCATCAGTATATATCGAGTATTACAATTTTAATACAGTTTTTTCCTTTCTTAAATTGTGTATACATTTTTTTGGCACCCTCTGTATATTGCAAAATGATTACCACCCCAGCACTAGTTAACACCTGCATTACATCCCATAATTACCATTTCTTTTTTGTAGTGAGAACGTTTAAGATCTAGTCTCCTAGCGGGCCGGCCGAATGGCTCAGTTGGTTAAGAGCTCGCTCAAGAGTTTGAGCTCTGAGCAACAGCAGTTCGAGGCCAGCCCGAGCTGAGCAGCCGCTAAGCTGCCAATAGGTAGCAGGATGGCTCAGCTAAAAAAAAAACAAACAAACAAAAAAAAACAAAAAAAGATCTAGTCTCCTAGCAACTTTCAAGTATATAATACAAGATTGTTAACTATAGTCACCATGCTGTACTTTAGATCCCCAGAACTTACTGATCTTATAACTGGAAGTTTGTACCCTTTGATCTATCTACATCTCCCCTTTCCCCCCAGGACCTGGCAACCACAAGTCTAGTCTCTGTTTCTATGCATTTGGCTTTTTTAGATTCCACATATAAGTGATATCATGCAGTATTTGTCTAAAACCGATCATGTTTAACAGTTGCATAATATTCCACAGAACAGATGGACACTTAGGCAGGTATTTAGATTATTTTTATTTACTTCTTTTTTTTTTTTTTAAAGATTTTATTGGGAAATTGGGGGAGGGGAACAGCGTTGGGGAATCGGGGAAGGGGAACAGACAAGTTGCTGTCCTTTTGTTCTTCAGTCTAGTTGTGGAGGACGTTGCTTCACTGGCCCATGTTGGTATTATCATTGTGCTCTTCCCGGGTGAGGCATTCGCTCGCTGGCCATTGGATGGCCACTCACGGTGGCTCACGGCAGTTCACGCCAGCAGCCGGCCAGCCTCACTGCAGCCTACGCCGCCGTCGCCGGTGACTCCTGGCAGCCCAGCTCCAGGTCGAGCTGTTGTTCACCATCTTAGCTGTAGAGGGCGCAGCATCACTGGACCTCATGTGGGATCTGAACTGGGAACCTGATGCTCAGAGCTGACGTCCCAAGCCAACTCCTAACCAACACACCACTCGGCCAGCCCACAACTTACCCATTTAAAGTGGGTGATTCAGTGGTTTCTGGTATCTTCACCGAGTTGTGCAACCGATACCGCAGTCAATTTTAGAACATTTGCATCACTTCACAGACAAACTCTACAGCCTTTAGCCTTCATTCCCCAGCCTCCCATGACCCTGCCCTCAGGAACCACCAGTCTACTTTCTGTCTCTCTTGCCTTCTCTGTTCTGGACATCTCATTTGAATGGAATCACACAGTATTTGTCTTTTAACGTCTGTCTTCTTTCGCTCAACATAATGTCTGCAGAGTTCATCCCTGTGGCAGCCTGTGTCAGGACTTCGTTCCTGTTATGTCTGAATAACATCCTATCGTGTGGAGTACCAGATTTTAATTCTGATTTCCAGTGATGTCACAGGGCATCTTGTACATATTTGGTGAGAAAGAAATCTTTGTTTTCTGACAGACTGAAACCTGGAATTCTCCAGACCCCCCTGGGAGGCGGGGTGGGGGCAGTGCCTCATTCTCCTTCTTCTTCTTGTCTCTGTCTTGTTCTTCACTTCCTCCTCCACAGGGACAGTGGAAGGTATGGGCAGAGATGATGTAGGCTCAAAAAACACCTGTGGATTTTGACTGGATTCCAGTACTTCTGTGCCAGGGTCTCAGATATTCACGAGGTGGCCCCACAAAAACCAGGAACAGCTGCCTGTGGCCGATTGCATCGTGTTTACTTTCTCCCTCCCTCCCTAGCCTGCTGGTCTTGGGGAGAGATTAGTGGAGGATACTCTGTTTTAACTGGGGGAGACCTTCAGAGAGAGGAGCTGAATCCTGTGTCTCCCCTTAGACTGGTGTTCCCTAAGGATGGGGCAGTGTCTCCCCTCAGACTGGGGCTCCCTGAGGACAACACTGTGTCTCCCCTCAGACTGGGGCTCCCTGAGGCAGGGCTGTTTCTCCCCTCAGACTGGGGCCTTGAGGGCAGGGCTGTGTCTCTCCCTCAGACTGGGGCCTTGAGGGCAGGGCTGTGTCTCCCCTCGATTGGGGCTTCCTGAGGTCGGAGATGTGTCTCCCTCTTTTTAAGTCCTCCTTCACCACCTACAGAACTTCATATCCAGTGACTACTCAAAAAAGAAATCTTTACAGAAATACTAACACTGCCCTTGCTGTATCCCAGGTGCTCTATGTGTATTATCCCATTTAATCTCCACCACAGCCCTGTCAGGTACTTACACTGTCATTTCTCAGATGAGAAAACTGAGGCTCACAGAGGTCACGCGAGTTGCTAAGGCTCCACAGGGGTCACGCAGCTAGCCTTCAGCTGAGGGTTGGCTCATGGGTTATACTCCTGCCTCCCTCCTCCCGGTCCTGCTCATTTCCATATGGCTTTCTTCATTAATTTATTGATTCACTGACTAAATTATGTTAGGTTTTCCAGAAAAACTCTGACATGATGATTTTTCTGAGTCATATGTGGCTTGGCCATGGGAGAGTGGGCGAGAACACAGGCCTTACTTCAGTCAAGACCCTTATAAACCCTGGTGAGCCCTGAGCAGAGCGAGACTTGTAGCCTGGGAGATACTCTGATATAAATATCCAGCTCACCACCTAAGGAGCTCTCCTCTACCTGGCTTTGTCTTAAGAGGGTGAGTGGGGCTTTACTGTGGTTGGAATCAGGGAAAGCACTGGGAAAACAAGATATTGCTTATGCGGGAGAGGGAAGATGAGTTCCAGAGGTGTGAACCCCCAAGAGGTCCCAAGCTGGGGGCCCAGGGAAATCCCAACTTCCAATAAGCCAGGCCTGCCACCCCCATGTTGACCTGGGCCCTGTCCTGAGAGAGCCCCAGTCTGAGGGGAGACACAGCCCTGCCCTCAGGGGGCTCCAGTCTGAGGGGGGACACAGCTCTGTCCTCAAGAAGCCCCAGTCTGAGGGGAGACACAGCTCTGTCCTCAGGAGGCCCCAGTCTGAGGGGAGACATGGCCCTGCCCTCAGGGAGCCCAAGTCTGAGGGGAGACACAGCCCTGCCTTGAGGAGGTCAATAGGGTGGCTTCTCCACTGGGGGTCCGAGGTGAGGTGGGGAGACGGAGTCTGTCCAGAAGGCCTGCCTGCAGATTAAGGCAGCTCAGAACCTCTGCTGGCGTCAGCCCACACAACCACAGGCCTGGTCCCCCCGCCTTCAGACACACATGTAGTCTGTATGAGGCAGGTCTGCAGGCTTCACCCAGCTTAGGGACACCTGTGCATAAGGAGAGATGATGGTAGACAGGACAGAGCTGCTGCTGGGACAGGAGGTGGGAGTGAACTCATGCTTTCCTGGGGAGTTTAACTCAAAGAGCCAACAGGCAGGAAGGTTCTGAGAGACACTGAGGAAATTCTGAAATGAGGAGAGGCCAACTGCTGTGGGCCACTTCCTGTGTGGCTCTGGGTGAGGCCTTGCCCTGCTCTGGGCCCCACTTCCTCCTCTGCACAACAATCTGGTGATTTGCAAGGTTCCACCCAGATGGCCTTCAGTGGGGAGGAGCCAACATTCTCTGAGGGCCTCAGCCAAGTGCACGCCTTGCATTCTCATTTAACCCCCCCTCACACAGGTTTAGAGAGATGCATCAAATGCAGATCACAAATATGAAATCTGCTCACAAATGCAGATTTGGGACTCTCTTTCCACAGGGACATTGGGGATGGCCCACATGGGATATTGTGCCAGTGGGAATGGGCTCAAGGGACAGCCTGTCAGGAATGGGGACAAACAGCATTTGAGTTTGGAGACCCCTAGCCTTGAGGAGGACGCGTTGGGGTTGGTGTTGGGGAGGGAATCTGCTCAGGCATGCTGGGGCTGCTGGCAGCTCAAAATGGGGGTGGTTCGCGCTTATGGCCGTCAACAGGGCTTGAGCAAAAACTTCAGTGGCAGCCGATTCTGTCAGTGGACCAATGTCTCACTGTCCCCATTGAGGGCTTGTGGTTGAGTTCTCACACAAGGCGCTCATAGCTTCTTCTCCACAGTTGGCAGAGCCCATGCAACCCACTTGCAAGTGACTGTTCCCCAGCAATATGGTGTGGTATGTCCCATTGTCACAGCTGTTCCCTGAGGGCGCACAGAGCACACAGTGCAGTCTCTTGCTCTGCACCCATCCAGCCCTGGCCCATTAAGCGCTTACTAGGTACCAGGTACTCTTCTAAGCCTTTTCACATGTAACCCTTCATATGATCCTCATGTCAACTCCATTTTAAGATGAGGAAACTGAGGCCCAGAGAGGTTAGGGAACTTGTCCAGAGGGGTGAACTGGGAGTAACCCCTGGCATCCTGCTCTTATCACCTGGACTTCCTGTACTCCCAAGGCCACCTGTTCTTTGAGCAGTGGGTCCTGTTCATGAAGCAGAGGTCAGGGACTACAGGGCGTATGGAAATATGGTCGCCACAACCCAGGCAAGGATTGTTCTGGAACTGAGGAGGCTGCACTGTGCAGACAGAGCCTTCCTGAAGCTTTAATCATACTGGACAGCAAAGGACAGTTCACTGAAAAGGAACTAACTAACTGGGTCTTTTTTTTTTTTAATAGTCTCAAGTTTTATTAAGTAAAAATATGGAATGCTTTACAAATTTGCCTGTTATCCTTGCTCAGGGGCCATGCTCATCTTCTCTGTACGGTTCCAATTTTAGTATATGTGCTGCCCAAGTGAGCACTACAGATGGCTCTTAAACAGATTGAAAGATACTCAGCTTCAGTCATAACGAGAAAAATGGAAATTAAAACAACTCTGAGATACTATTTTTCACCTACCAGGTTTCTTCTGTCTATCATCTATCCAGCCTGTGTGGGTGTAGCTGTGGGGGGCAGGCTCTGTCACGTGGGGCTGGTGGGGTGTGCTTGTACAGCCCAAGGAGGAGAAATCCAGGAAGTACCTGGCGGACGGATGGACCTGCCCTTTGATGCAGGAATGCCTCTTCTAGGAATTTACCCTTCCAGGTGGATACACAATATGCAAGATGACCCACATCCATGTTTGTATTAACAGGAGACTGGGAAGCCCCAAAGGTCCATCATGGGGGACTGGACAGCACCCCATGGGCCACCTGCACCCCACGTGGGGATACCCTGCAGCTCTTTGAAAACCTGAGAACACTCCCGATTGACAGATATAAAAAAATCTCTAAGATATTGCAAAGGGAAAAAAGAACGGTTAAAAAAAAAGAAAAACCCAGGAAGAATAACATTGTAGAGTCTGTGCTTGCTTGTCTGGGCACGAAGGCTCCCTGGAAGGACAGATAGAGCTGGCCACAGCAGGGGGACTTGGCGGCCCAGGGACAAGAATGAGTGGGAGACTTTTGTCTTAAGGAGGTTTTATGTAGAAACTAAACATGGGCAACTTTTTAAAGAACATAATTATCATTTCAATGAACATTGTTGAAACCAATTACAGGCTTTCTATTGTTGTGTTGTAAAAGCTAGCTTATGGAATGCATTGTTCATGTGCAACTTAAAAAAACCTTTTTTACTCAAGATAACATGCATACAGTCAAGCATGCAAATTGTATGTGTGCCGCTCGATGAAATTCCCCCCCCCCCCCCCCCCCTCGATGGATTTTGACACTTTATAAAGATGCCTGGGTAACCTAGCTCAGGTCAGGTAGAACATATCCAGGCTGCCTGATGGGGAGGGGAGAACTTTTACCTTGAAGATGTCTGACCCTTTTGAATTCCTAACCCACACGAATGTATGGTGTGCTCTAACCAAACATGTACATTAATATGCAAAAGTTACGAGGGCTGCATCTTTCAGGTGAGTAAGGAGCTCCCACCTGGCTGGGGGCAGAGTTCACTGTGGATGGTGAGCAAGCCAAGTGCCTGTCTCATCCCCTGCCCCTCCCTGCCCAGGCAGAGCAGGCCTTCTGGGAACATCTATTGAGCAGAACTGATCTAGCCAAAGGAGGTCTTGGTCCCCAGTGACCAGAAAGGGGGAGAAGAGGTTGGAGAAGGGTCTGGGGGCTAAAGGCTGTTGGTCGCAAATGCGAGGCAGAGCCTTGTCCATGGTCACGGCCTGTCCTGCGGCTCTTCCTGCCAGCCTGCCATGGTTCCAAGAAGTCGTTGCATGCCAGGGCCTGGCAGTGCACAGTAGCTGGCACATAGTAAGTGCACAGCAAGGATTTACTGAGCGGGCATATAAATAAATGGATGAATATTCTAGCTTTGCAGAGGTGGGGGATGGGAGGAACTGGAGCCAGGTGGGAAGTCCCAGAAGCCTCTAGCAAGCTGTCAGTTTCTCCCCCAGTCGCATCAAGAGCAACGTGGATGGGCGGTACTTGGTGGATGGCGTCCCCTTCAGCTGCTGCAACCCCAGCTCGCCACGGCCCTGCATCCAGTACCAGCTCACCAACAACTCGGCGCACTACAGCTACGACCACCAGACGGAGGAGCTCAACCTGTGGCTGAGCGGCTGCAGGGCCGCCCTGCTGAGCTACTACAGCAGCCTCATGAACTCCATAGGCGCCATCACGCTCCTCATCTGGATCTTTGAGGTAGGCCCAGGCCAGATGGCCTGGGGTGGGGTTGGGGGGAGGGGAGCCACACGCTGCAGTTGGATTTAATGGAATGGAGCTGCACCTGGAGCACATGGCTGGGAACCAGCCCTCTGTTTAGCTGTGGGTCAGGCGGGCCTGGACTTGAACCTCAGCACCTCCACTTTTGTTTGTTTCTGTCTTATCACTTAAAAAGTAATTTATTGAGGTAAAATTTACAGAACATAAAATTCACCATTTTATTATTTTTTTTAAAGATTTTTTCATTGGGGAATTGTGGGAGGGAACAGTGCTGGGGAATCGGGGGAAGAGGGGGAACAGACAAGTTGCTGCTCTTTTGTTCTTCAGTCTAGCTGTGGAGGACGTCGCTTCACTGGCCCATGTTGGTATCATCATTGTGCTCTTCCCGGGTGAGGCAGATCGGTTGCCGGCCTCTGGACGGCTGCTCACGGCGGCTCTTGGCAGCTCACATCGGCTCTTGGCAGCTCATGCTGGCTGCCGGCCACACATGGTAGCTTATGGCAGCCCACTGCAGCTTCACTGCAGCCTACGCTGTCGCCGGCGACTCAGGGCAGCCCAGCTCCAGGTTGAGCTGTTGTTCACCATCTTAGCTGTAGAGGGCAGTGTCACTGGCCCTCATGTGGGATCCGAACCAGGACCCTGCTGCTCAGAGCCGGCGTCCCAAGCCAGCTGTTAACCAACGCACCACTCGGCGGGCGCTAAAATTCATTTTAAAGTGAATAATTCAGTGGCATGTAGTATATTGACAATAGTGTGCAACCACCACCTCTGCCTAGTTCCCAAACACTTCCATCATCCCCAAAGAAAACCTCATACCCATTGAGCAGTCACTCCCCATCCCCTCTCCCCCCAGCCTCTGGCAGCCTCCAATCTATGGTCTTTGTGGATTTATCTATTCTGCCTACTTCATATAAATGGAATCATATCATAGGTGACCTTTTTGTGTCTGGCTTCTTTCACTTTTTGTTTTGAAGGTTTATCCTGTTCCCCCACTTTTTGAGTTCTGAGGTTTTAGAAAATTATTTAATCTCGCTGTTACAGAGGGCTGACAGCCCTTAGCTCTGGGACCACTGGGAAGCAACAGGAGATAATAGGTACGGTGCTCAGTAATTGTGAGCTGTTAGGACTTAGGCTTCTCTCAAGATGTCATCACCATTTGCCTGTTATTCCAGTTATTTATGGCTTCATCTTATCTCAGCTGTAAGGCCTAATTCTTCTCTGTAGCTACAGAGCTTGGAATGCAGCAAGCCCGCAGGGAATGTGCTGGATTCATTCATTTATTGAAGAGAGTTGGCAAACCTACCGTGTGCTGGGCGCTGTCCTGGGTGCTGAACCAGAGCTCCTGTGAGTGAGTGGTAGACCAAGGTGGCACAGAGGGTGACTTGAGCTCCTGCTTTGAGCTGACAACAGAAGATCCAGACTCCAAAATCCAGACGTACAAAATCAGAAATATTAGGTGTGAAAACTTTTTCCATCAGAGAAGATTCACTGAAAGTTTCCTTTGAGTGAGTCTCTTAGTGCCATGGAAATACTCAATGCAACTGTGCCCTCAGCTGAGATACACCACTTCTAACACACCGCATCACACTAGAGGGACTGTACTTCCTGGAGATGAGGCGGGGAGGAGGGCTTCTTTTAATGTTGAGGCAAACACAAGCACGTTCATGAAGATTTAATGGTCACTGACTCCTTTGAGGCTGAGTCTTGGGAATGAGTGGGTAGAATCAGGAGAGAAGGTTACTGCTAGAAGGTTGGAAGAGCATGTCCCCTGAAGGGTAATGGAAGTCAGTGAGAAAATGGAGTTCTATTGGCCACCTCTCAGTTTACCCACTTTTCTAGGAATCTAGGTACTGCATAAGATGAGAACCAGCTCACTGTGAACAGGAAGCTTGAATGCCCCTGATTTTTACGTGAGGCAGAGCTTTGTGATGGGCGTCAGGGTGGCTGGGCTAAGATAGGATCTGCGCTGAGCCTTTCCCTCCTGGGCTTCACGATCCAGTGAGGAGATGACACCTAATTCATGAGCCTAAGTGAAGACCATTACCAAGTGCAATACTCATAATGCAGCAGGAGGGGAGCACAGTGTGTGCATGCACGCCAGAAGGATTTCCAGGAGGAGGTGAGTTTTTCCACTATAAAAATATTAAGCTTTCAATTGACAATAACAAAAACCTAAAACTCTGTAGTTACTGTTATCATCTACTACCATAATTATAAAATGCCTCCACAGCATTCATTCAGAAGAGGTTTACTGAGGCCTTACTACTACCCAGGGCTGTTGTGGGGCTGGGATACGGGGTGAACCAGATGGATCAGGGTCACCTCTGCTGTCAGGGGGCAGATGTTCTCCTTTAGCAGGCCTAGTCCTCTCACGGAGTTTGCTCTACCACCAAAGGAGAAATATAAGAGAGCAAACCAGGAATTTGTGTAGAAACAAGTGGCTAACACAATACCGTATTTTGCCATGTATAATGTGCACCTTTTTGTCCAAATTTGTGAGGGAAAAATAAGGATGTGCATTATACATGGGTAGTACTAATTCCACATTTATATAGATAATTCCATATCTATATAAATGTTTTTAATTCTTTTATTTATGCTTATGAGTTAAAAGTGTAACTGTAGAAATCAATAATGATATCCATATGCAAAATAATACCCTAGAATACAATAATTGGTTTTGTTGAACTTACGATGAACTTGAAACATAGAAGAGTTCTTGGCCTTGGCCCGACCGAGTGGCTCAGCTGGTTAAGAGCTTGCTTGGGATGCCAGCTCTGAGCAGCAGGGCCCTGGTTTGGATCCCACATGAGGGCCAGTGACACTGCCCTCTACAGCTAAGATGATGAACAACAGCTTGACCTGGAGCTGGGCTGCTGGGCGTAGGCTACAGCGGGGCTGCAGTGGGCTGCCATGAGCTATGTGAGTGGCTGGCAGCCAGTGTGAGCTGCCAGGAGCCGCTGTGAGCGGCCGACCAATGATCAGCGACCGATTGCCTCACCCGGGAAGAGCACAATGATCATACCAACATGGGCCAGTGAAGCGACATCCTCCACAACTAGACTGAAGAACAAAACAGCAATTTGTCTACCTGTCTGTTCCCCTTCCCCAATTCCCCAACGCTGTTCCCCTTCCCCCATCCCCCAATAAAATCTTAAAAAAAAAAAAAAGAGTTCTTGGCCTTCTATGATGCATAAATATTGTAAGTTTGTTACCAATACATAAAATTTCTTGTACCTTGTATCTCTTCTTGTGTTTTGTAATTATTTGTTACATGAAATTTCTTGTACCATAATATGTTAAAAAATAAATGCTAAAATTCCTTTATAATACAAAAAAACCCCCAAGTACCTAAATGTAAACAAATAAAAATTTGAATTAAAAAATTAAAACGAAAGATTTTCTCCCTGAAAGTTTGGGACAAAGATGTAGGTGCACATTATACATGGGAGCACATTATACATGGCAAAATGCAGTACATTATTAGAAAAGTAAAAATAATACTTACCACGCAGACTAATAACTGACCACAGCTGACACTTCTGTTCATCCTGTGTACCAGGTGCCACGTTCTACACACACTGAAGTGTCACAGCACGCACATGAACCAGGTGACACGTCATCTGAAAATCTGCAAACCAGATGAGTGAACTGAGGTTTCCTTTTCACATGGCTGGCTGAGTGCCAGGGCTAGGGTTTGAATCCAGGCAGTTTGGCACCAGAGTCTGCCCCAGTGACTGCTAGTGCACAGATCTAAGCAAATCACCCACTCGTCCCCACACTACTCAAGATAAAGCAGGTAGAGGAAACCACAGCGTACTGTTTGCAGAAAAGGAGGTCACCTTTAACTTCTGTCCAGCAAATAGTTACTGAACACCCAATATATGCCAAGCAACATGCTAGGAACTGGGGGGTGGGGGGAGGGCACAGAGAGAAGGAGCCCAGGATAGGCGAGACCCGACAGGAAGCGGGGAGGAAGAATGAGGAGTAGGGGCTCTCAGCCAGCCAGGGCTGAAGCTGAATCAACAGGTGGAAAGTGAAGAACAATGTTATAGGCAGAGGAAACAGCCAATGGTAAAGACTGGGGAAGAGAAAAGATGGGGTGCAGTGGGATCCAAAGAAGCCCAGGGTGGCTGGAAAGGGATGGGAATAGGTGGGAGATGAGGCTGAATGGAGGCAGGTATCCTGAATGCCCAGGACAGGCTGGGGCCGGCAGGCTCTCACCAACCCACACTTACCAGAGCCCACCTCATTGGAAGGACCCTCACACTGAATTAGGCTTCCATAGTTTCCTAATAGCCCCCATCCCCAGCTACTTCTCCCAGATCCCCTCTAAGTCTCCTCTCTCTCCCTGCCAGGTGACCACCACGATTGGGCTGCGCTACCTGCACACGGCACTGGAAGGCGTGGCCAACCCTGAGGACCCTGAGTGTGAAAGCGAGGGCTGGCTGCTGGAAAAGAGCATGCCCGAGACCTGGAAGGCCTTTCTGGAGAGCTTGAAAAAGCTGGGCAAGAATAACCAGGTGGCAGTAGAGGGCGCAGACGAAGGCCAGGCCCCCGAGGCTGGCTGATGGCCCCGGGGCCCCCTCCCCTCCTGAACACTGAGAGGTAGTGGACTCTACGAAAGGCGGATACCCCCCTCGTCCAATCCCAATCTCCCAAGGAGGGCGGTCATCTTACAGAGACTCTTCTTAATGGTGGGATTGAAAGTTTAAGGTCCCTAAAAGCATTTGCAAACATTTCTTGAATGACTGACTCAAAGTGTGAGTGAATGAGCCCCCTCAGGCCCACTGCCCTAGGATATACCCTCATGGTGGACTCAGGAGGTCTCTCAGGGATGATTATGCCCACAACCTGTCTCTCACAGCACCCGAACTCAGTTCCACCGAGGCTACTGGCCACGCCTGAGGGCTGCTCCCCTTTGATGAGTTTGCCATTATGAGCTCCAAGTTGCTTCATTCTACATCGAAAGCGTCACTAGGTGCATAATAAGCTCGGGAGTCTGAAGAAATGTACTGGTCATGTCATTTTTTCTTTTTAATATCAAGATTGACAGGTCAGCCATTTTTTTTTGTTCAATGGTGGAAGGTGGGGGACAGTGATACTCTTCCAAGAGTAATGAACTCTCCAAAGCACTGAAGGCTCAAAAGAATTTTTCAATTATGGGGCATCAGAACTCAGGCAAGGATTATTAACCCCCAGCATGCCCTCACTTAGCCAGGAGTGAGCCATGGGCTGAGGAAGTCAAGTTGTTGGCGTGTTTCAGCAACACCCCACCCAGAAAGGGCTGGGTGACCTCAGTTGGCGCATCTGTGGAAGCACTGAGATGGCCGCCCTTTTGTGGGAGAGAAGCAACAATCAGACAGGAGTCCACCCTTTGGAGGCCAGGCCTCACCTCTCGCTGGGCCCAGGGATGCCCACACAGGTGGCCGTGACAGCTCCCATGGGCGACACTAACTGTCTGCAGTGGAGGGCAGAGTCCTCTGGGAGCTTCCTCCTGTTTCTTTCCCCAGATATTCACCCTTCAAAGCAACATATCTGGAATGCCTTTGCATTAAAGAAGGTTCTTCGAGATAGCCCATCTTCCTGAGCTAGCAACTGCAAGAGAAGTTTTCAGTTCCTTCAGGAAAAAGAGAAAGGGAGTCCTTTTTTTCGGTAGGAGAATGATTTCATTGCGGTCCTTTTTCAGTGTGGAGAAAATAAGACTTCTGGGGCTGCCTGGGGTATGTCCTGGGGCTCTCATTCTTTCAGGCTTAAGACCAGATCAAAGGTGTGTGGACACTGTCAGACTTTCATCCCAGGTTTGACTTTTGAGTCTCCTCAAGACTAAGGAACGATCCACATTGGAGTCTGGTGTCTCTGCCGAGGGTCCTGGAACCCTCTCCCCTCTCAGGACTGCTGAGAACCATCGTGGAAATGCTGCTTTGGCCCAGATGTGTACCTATGCTGTCAACAGCTGTACAATAGACATTAAATTTATATTGTATGAAAATCACTTTTGTGTATTGTATGAAAATGCTCTTAGCCTATTCAGCAGTATGTATCACAGGACTCTCAACTCTAGCTAATAGTTTCTAACAAAACAAAACCTGACACTGAAAGGAAGCATTGTTAAAGATCAGGGTAGCTGTGTTTCAACAGCATGGGCGTCGCCTCGCCCCCTGCTGCTATCGCTTATCTTTAACAACAGTGACTATTAGGTTATCCAAATAATCTCAACATTTGCTCAAGTTTGGGCTGAGGGCTGAGTTTACCTAACATTTTAATATGTGGAATCTTAATTTCTTGATTTAGGCAAAAATTCCATACTTTTTTTTTTTTCCTGCTCTGGTCAAAATGTATTTCCCCAAACAGGAGAATGAGTCTCTATGGGGTCAGGTTACGGGACAGATGTGAGCAACCTCAGCAGCTGAGAGCTGTTGGGAGGACTAAAGGCAAACTGACCCTCTGATAAACATCACCAGTTGGTTCAGAGCCGCCTTGGTGAGCTGCCATTTTAATAGGTCTTCTCAGGAAGTCAGGCAGTCGCCAGAGAAAGCTGGCCCATCTCTTCTGGTCATCTGCCAGAGCCCAGTAAGGCGGGTACTTGTGTCTAACCTGTCTTTCCTTGGACCAGTGCAGTTCACTTCACCCAAGGTACTCAGCCAGTTTCCTAAGTCCTGCCAGCCTGGCCCTGGGGTAGGGTAAGAGGTAAAGACAGTGCCTTAGGACTTTTATTTTTAAAACTCCACAGTGAAGGAGGGAATAGCTTTTATTCTGAACATTAAAGATGACGGGTGTCCTAGAATTTGTGGCCTCAGCTCATGAACCCATAGCCCTAGCTTGCAACCTTCAAGACCAGGACTGAGCCACTGGCAAATAAACCCCGAGTAACCTCAATACGGGTCAATAAGATTAGGGGCTCGCTCTGCACACTGCCCTGCGCCTCCTCGCCTGGGCACTTGTAATGCTAGGCCAGCAGGTTTGCAGCTTAGCCAGGGATGGGGGTGGGGTGGGGTGGGGAGACCAAGACAATTAGAGTGTCTGACCTGCTATTGGATAAAAAGATGGCTCTGATGACAGTGCAGCCAGCAACCAGCCAGCGCCCTGTTATTAACAGGAATGTGGGGGGTTACTATGGAAATCCAGGGAGAGAGGATGCCTTCCCAGTCCTCAGGGGACTTGAGATTGGCTTGAAGGGAGGATACATCGGTCATTAACTCCTGATGGCACTCTATCTTGTTCAACAGAGGATGAGTATACAAAGGAAAACGCTCAGCTATTTACCCAAGGGAAGTGAAAATGTAGGTCCACACAAAGAAACCTGTACATAAATGTTTACAGTGGCGTTACTCAATCACCAAAAATCGCCCAAATGTCCTTCACCTGGTGACTGGCTAAGTTTCACCTGGTGATGCAAACAAAAGATAGATGGGGGTGTGTGCGCGGCTATTTCACAGAAATTCCTCTGCTGTATGTGCACAGTAGTATAGGACTCAGCAATCAAAAGGAACATGGATGACTCTAATGCAGTGGTTCTCAACCTTCCTAATGCCGCGACCCCTTAATACAGTTCATGTTGTGGTGACCCCCCAACCATAAAATTATTTTCGTTGCTACTCTATAACTGTAATTTTGCTACTGTTATGAATCGTAATGTAAATATCTTTTTGTTTTCCGATGGTCTTAGGCGACCCCTGTGAAAGGGTCGTTCGACCCCCAAAGGGGTTGCAACCCACAGGTTGAGAACCGCTGCTCTAATGGCTTCTCTCAGAGAAGCCAGGCTCAAAAGGCTACATAAGATATCTGATACATTTATGTAACATTCTGGGAAAGGCAAGACAAAGGAACAGAAAAAGATTAGGGGTCCTGCTAGGGGTCAGGTGACCACAAAGGGGCAAGAGAGAACTTCTTGGGGTGATGGAACTATTCTGTTTCTTGATTGTGGAGGTTGTTAAACTATACGCATTTGTCAAAATGTAGGAAACTGTCCACTAAAATGTGTGAATTTTATTATCTGTAAAATAAACCTCAAAAAACCTGACTTAAAAAAATAAGCGTAGGGACAGAGGTAGGAGTGTATCAGAGGGCTTAATGAGTCTTGGAACTGATGACATGAGGACCAGGGAAGGGAGGACGCTGGAAGAATGAGCAGGGGACAGGGAAAGCACAGGGGAAACCCTGCCTTTTCAGTCTGATGCTTTCAAGAGCCTTTTGAAAAGCACAGCAGAGCTCTCACAGGGGTAGGCACTACCTCCCCTGCAAACACAGGATGCAGCTCCCTTCCTACACGTGTCTGTATAAACAGGAAGTATCTGGGGCATGTGTAAGAACACAGACCTGGAGATCACTAGGTAAGGATGGGAAAGGAGAGTTTAAACCTGGAGATGGGTCTTGGAGCTGGGAGAGGCTTCGAGTGGCCTGTTTTCCCAGTGATGTGAGGTCCATAATGGACCTCACATCACTGTTGTAGCCAATGACCATGAAACTTAATCAGCTGAAATGATGATGAAGCTTTCTCTGGGAAGGTCAAGAGCGTTTAGCTCATGGCCATCACTGACACTAATAATATAAGCATCTTAAATTTCAAGCTAATACAGATGCCCCAATTTATTTATAGCAAGGTGACATGGGGAACACTTCCACGGTACTGAAGTGTGTGAAACAAAACAGAAAGAGAACTAGGCATACCCAAAGTAATGTCAACACCTAAAGCATTTATTTGGATATCTTTAAACTTTTTACATATGATACATTCCAAATTTTACAAGTTTTCCAGATATTAAAGTTATAGCCAATTTATTACAGATAGGATTTTCCCTGATATGAAAAGCATGTTACATAAACATTTCCACAATAAACATAATACATGTGGAACCAATCATAAAACTAAGAAGATTCGTTAGGTAGGGAAGACAATTATCTTAATGATGCCAACACCAGAAGATAAAGCGCACATGTAAATTAATCTCCTCTTACTTCCGACCCCCTGACATTCTCAGAGAATGGCACCCAGGGACACTCTGCTAACGACAGGCTTCTGTGAAGTCAGCCCTGAAAGCTGGAGTACTGTCAGGACTTGGTGAAAAAGTCTATAATTCATTTACGAGGGAGAAACCTGATCTTTATCACTAAAAATTCAATCTTGGCGAACATTGAGAAAAGTCAAAAGAAGCTGGATCTAAAAGCCCAAGGAAAGGGGATGTGACAAAGGCCGAAATTATAATCATGATGCCGCCTGAACCGCTCACACCAGATGTTAGGAATGGCCAGAAAAAGGGAGGGAGCTCTGGGTTCTCATTCAGACTTTCTTCCTATTGAGTGAGAAACACCTCCTCTTAGCTGGGTGGGCCAGCCCCAAGCGAGAGAAGCCAAGGTCACCCTTTCAGGAGGCCGCCTTAGAGGAAGCAGCGACACAGTTTCCGTGTCCCCGCTCATCTGAGCCTGAAGCCTGTCTTTCTGACCTCCCTCCTGGGTAGGCTGAAGTGTGCCATGCTGAGTGGAATGGGACTTTCAGATGCAGCTCAAACAAAACTGAATAAAAGGGTTACTTGCATTGGCTAAAAAACCCCCAAAGCCTTTCATGATTCTTTTGTCCCTGAGCCCCACCTTGGGGAGGCTCTGAATTTATCTCTCCACGAAATGTGCCATCACTGTGTGTGTGTGTAGTCCAAGCTCTCAGCACACATACATCAAATGAGCGTGGCTGTGCGGCATGTAATGGTTAGAAGCCAGTTTACTAAGCGGCTCTCATTCTAGGAAGGCACCTCTCAGTAAAAACAATGTTTACAAATAATAAAAAGCCTGGGCACAGAGGCTGTCCCAGGAATGTACTAAGTGAGCCAGTAGGTAAACAGTGATCATCTATTCCAGGAAATGCTAGTAGGGGTGAGGGTGGGGAACCTCAAAAACACTGAGTACTCTTTTTTTTTTTTTGCTAGCGTTTGATTCTAGATGCATGGTCTGTTTAATCTTAGAAATAAGAGAATATATCGTCTGAAAAATTAGGATACTCTGATTTTCAAAAAGCCCTTTAGAATGAGTTTTTTCTCTCAAAGCCGAAAGTCTTGCCCCCAAAAAAGAAAAAAAAAATCCAACCTTCCACAGCCCTGAAAACCACCCAGCATATGAAGAAACGACCTCCCTCCCTCCCTCCCTCCCTCCCAGGGGCTCCTTGTGCACAAGTGCCCCAACCCTCTCCCAGCTGACTGCGACAAGGAAACGCCACTTTCTAATTCCACTGCTTTGCTCTTAGAGGTAGGGGCCCATCAGCAGAGGGGACATTGACCCCGTCCCAGTGTTGAGTCACTGACAGGGACCCGGAAGTGGGACCCCCACAGGCCAGAGACTGTTTCCCGCGACTGTCAAATCCGCTTCAGTCTGGAGTGACCTGGGATCGGTCATGGTACACAGCTCAGACCCCTGGGAACGGCTGGACGCAGTCAGGTGCCCACATACAGGCCCAGTCCAGCCGAGAGAAGCTCCTCGCAAGAAGTTACGTTTGAAGGACATGGCAAATGGTGCAAGAAAATCTGCTGACGGAGGATGATTCTATCAGTCTCTGGATCCAGAAACTATAAAAATAAAACTGGGAAGAAAAGCTTAAATGGAGAATTACTTCCAAATCCAGGAGAACTTATTTCCTATACTCTTTCTTGAAAAGCCACTGGGTTACAAAAATCCAAGTTTATATTTTTGGTAGCGAAGTGACTATAAATGCTGCCAGTCAATGCCGACCAGTGTCTGGTTCGCTTCCTGTGCGTGTCCGATTTCCTCTGTGATGCTGTGCTGGTGCCACAGCTTCTGGATCTTCTTAAACCGCTCTTTGCACAGATGTAGAGGATTTCCCCGTCTAGAAGGAAGACAGACGTCACTCTGGATGCATTCGTTTTAATCATCTATTATTTCCCAAATTTCCTGGTTTAGGGAAAGTTGTAAGTTACTGGTTTGAGATCCTCCACAAAACTTCTGTTCAGCAGGCGATGCTGGCTATTATTAACGCGTTAGCTTCGAAGGTTTGCTAGGAGGAGCTGGAGAGGGCTAAGGACTGCAGAGAAGAGGAAAATGCACAAGCTCCGCTTCCTCAGGCTGTGAGGAGGCAACAGGGGTGAGGTGGAGCAGGAGGGGCTGGGCTGAGGCTAAAACTATCCATTCATTGTCCATTTTGTCGGTTAAATGTAAAAAAGAGGGGAGGGGGCAGGGGAGAGGATGGAAGGGAAATTACAGGGTTCCTCAAAATGCTGTATTTCAGCAACAAAGTTTAAGCAAAGCAGACAAATGTGAATAACATCTGGGTCTGATTTAACCGAAGCACAGTTTGTGCTGAGTTCACGCCTGGTGCCTGCACTCCGAGTTCACAGGGCACCAATCCTCGCCCTACCCAGGGCGGCTCCTCCTAGGAGCCTGCACTCCTCAGAGAACACGAAGCACCATCATCAGGTGGCAGGTGCCGGTGACCTTGCAGTCAAGCGCCTAGGCGGCGCATTTATTCTCCTGGCTCAGTTCCCAGGGCTTCAACTTTTGCTCCCCAAGGCTGGACGGTTGTATCTAGGTTAAGACTTTTACCTCCTTTGGGCAAAAAGAAGTTCTCTAATAATGCTTGGGGGAACTGTTGTTAGCATTTTGCTTATGGTGTAACAGAAGCTACTGGAGTAGAAGTGATTAAGCCTCAACTACTATTGTATTGCTCTGTATGTCCTCGATCTTTGTCCCCCAGAATCTTATGAAACAAGATAAGCTCATCTATTATCCAAGGTCTGCTCTCTTAGATCACTTGAACAAGCTGGCTCTCCCTGTACAAAGCCACGCAAATCACAGCGGGCTGTGCCCATAGTGCTCTGGTGCAGTGGATGCCACATGGCAATTCAAACGGTTCTGGTTCTCTGGAGTGAGAGATGGAAAAAAGTGGCACTCTGTCCTGTCCTGATGGCCCCCGTGACATTATGAGGGCTGGGAAAGGGAATGCCAAACCAGGTAGCCAGGTGCCCTCCTTGGAGGAGCTCACAGATACCAGCCACCTGTGCCAGGACGGAAGGCCCCAGCCCCCGGGCTATCAGCAGGCCGACTCGGGACCACAGGGCTCATCATGCCCACCACATACTGCGGACCCTGGAGGCCCTGAGGCAGCCACGCCAGCACCCAGGACGAGCCCTTACCTGAGTCCCTGATCAGTCTCCCCGTAGTCGTCAAGGTAAGGAGGGGAATAAAAGCAGCCTTTGGTTTTGCCGGCTAAAAATAGCACCTGACATTCCCGTACTCTGTAGAGAGACCATTTACACATTATATATTAGTAACCAAGTTTTGGATCTGGTTTCAAATGGATTAAATTCTTATAAAAATAAACAATACCAGTGTTTGTTAGAAGAGAAACAACGGCATTTATAGAAGACACTTACAAAAGTATCTACACATCTTAAGTTTTAAAAATTACTAAAATGATTGTATTGTAATCAATAATGACTGTATTGTAAATCAATTTAGTGAGGGAGGGACCACTGTGGATAAAGAATTGATGGCTCATGTAATAGCACCCTTTCAAAAATTGTTAAGGGCCGGCCGAGTGGCTCAGTTGGTTAAGAGCTTGCTCAAGTGTTTGAGCTCTGAGCAATAGCGGTTTGATTCCCAGCCCGAGCTGAGCGGCTGCAGAGCTGCCAACAGGTGGCGGGATGGCTCAGTTTAAAAAAAAAAAATTGTTAAGTGTAGGGGCCAGCCGAGTGGCGCGATGGTTAAGAACTCGCTTGGGATGCCAGAGGGCCCCGGTTCGGATCCCACATATGAGGGCCAGTGACACTGCCCTCCACAGCTAAGATGCACAGCTTAACCTGGAGCTGGGCTGCCATGAGTCGCCGGCGACGGCGTGGGCTGCAGTCCCTGTGGCAGTGGATTGCCATGGGCTACCGTGTGTAGCCAGCAGCCAGCGTGAGTGGCCAGCAGCCGCAGTGAGCGGCCGTCCAGAAGCCGGCAACTGATCTGCCTCACCAGAGAAGAGCGCAATGATGGTGCCAACTTGGGCCAGTGAAGCAACATTCTCCACAACTAGATTGAAGAACAAAACAACAGCAACTTGTCTGTTCCCCTTTCCCCAATTCCCCAGCGCTGTTCCCATCCCCCCAATTCCCCAATAAAAATCTTTAAAAAAAAAAAAATTGTTAAGTGTGAGCAATTTAACTACTAAACATAAAATAGTTACTGACATTTTAACCACTATTATGAGGAAATTATTCATTAAAAACATGGTACACAAACATTATGAATTCGGTTGACTGGAAACACAAGGCTATATAATACATACGACCAAAAGAATTTTGAAATATGCCAGGTAAGGGGAAATGCTACTGTCACATTTCTCCTAGGGGCCATTTAAGTATGTGTCTCCTGAGCCCTCTAAGAGGTTTGCCCAACTTTTTTTGGTATGTGTAATTCGGCTCAATCCAACATCTACTGAGAGCCTATCTCATACAAGCAATTGTCAGGTACTTAGATGACTAAGATACGGAGATCATCTATACCCCAGAGGAGCTCAAACTCATGTCACTTCTCTTTCAAATGCCAAAATGGCTTCCATCTCATTCAGAGATGTCATTAGGATACACCAGGCACCATGATTTTCCCCAGTGACACCAGCTTCCTTGATGTTTCGTGAACATGACAGGCACATTCCCCAGCAATTTTGCACTTACTGCCGTCTGCCTACAATGCTCTCCCCACTTCTCTAGGTCTTTCTCCAAAAGAATCTTCCCTGGTTCCCTATCTAAAATTCAGTTCCCCAGGTGCCATTTCATTTTCCCTCCTCTGCATGTATCACTTTTTAAATTCTTACCAGTCTTGTTTATTTTCTATCTCCTTCACTAGAAAATGAGCTCAGGGAAGGCAGAGATTTTGGTCTGCTTTGCTGAGCATTCTCAAGGCTCAGTCAATAGGAGTCACTAGTAAGTATTTGTTGTATGTTGTTGAATATACGCGACTGCATATACACAGGCCTGTGATATGTATGAATCCAAAGCCATGAGGACACAATGAAAGGACTAATTCTTACTAGATGTGGGTAGAAAACTCAAAGACAACTGGAAGTTTCACATGAGAACGAGGCTTGAGGAAAGTAGAACAGAACTGTCATGGGGGTGAGAATGACGATAATGGAAGAACCAGCACAGTTAACTTGAGCCAAATAAGATGTGCGGAGTCAAGGCTTCGTGTTTCTCAAATGAATAAAACGCACGAGAACAGCGGTCTTAGAACTCTCTGCAGCGCAGCAGTTTTCATGCATGCATGGCTAAGGACCTGCCCCCAGGGCCTTACCTCAGGAAGATGCCCACCCCGGAACCACAGGAGGAGGTGTGAGCTGTACAAGCGCCTACATCCTCCCCTTCCAGCTCAGTCTGGCAGCAGTAGCTCTGGGAGCACAGCAGGGTTCCACACACAAGGCACAGAGTTGGGGCTCTGCTCTTATCACCACCCGATTTAGGGCACCTTCATGGAAAAGAAAAAAGCACAAGTCATTGCTCTAAAAAAGAGTAGCTGAAGAGCTGATGGTGGTCAAGAAATTTTGCAACATCACGTAGAGGTGAAGATGCATATGTATATATCCCACGGCCCAGGTAAAATTATTTCTAGAATAGGGAACACCTCGCACATATATACAAGCACCATGTACTGGAAACAATCAACAATCAGAGAAAAGATAAACTCATCAGTAGGAGGAAAAAATGTAAATTCTGCTATTGTCATTAATAAAATTCTATACAACAGTGAGAAATGATGAATTAAAAGTTATGTATGTCAAATATATAAATAAATCTTACAAGCATTGCTGAGTGAAAAAAAGATGTAGAATGTACGGTACAGTACAATGCCATTTTAAAGCTTAAAACATGCAATATAAAAATAATAATGATACTCATAATCATAATATATACTGATGCCGCGGAGGAATGCAAACATTTGTAGTTCACATGCAGATGCACAGGAATGCTCACTCTCCACCCAGAAGGGTGGATCTCTGCTGAGGAAGGGGGAGGAGGCACCATAGAGATACAGAGGCATCTTCAACTGTCTAGGTAATGTTTAATTCTTTACACTACTGATTATTCTTTATGCTGTTCACATGTTAAATATTTAATGTGTTACACATTACTAAGGGCTCTTATTACTTTATAGTGCAAGTTGTTATTTAGAGAAACTTCAATGAATCACACTTGTCCCCACATCACCCCCTTTTCTGTATCTTATTCTGAAACATGGTGGAATAATGCTTTTACAAGTTAGGTGGTGTTAAAGTACTCCCGAGGTTACGATTTTCCTATCCGAACAAAACAGAACAAGAACAAACAAAATCCCTTAAATCCTGTGTAGAGATGTATTTCCAATGGTAGGAAATGCTCAGTACTCTAAAATCACAACTTACGAGAAATTAGATGCTTGATTAATGAGGCTGCTGTAATCCTCTGGAAGGTCTATTAATCTGTTAGATTCTCTTGGATAGCTTAAAAAAAAAAACCACACAAAAACAGTTACTATGAGGCGGTATTACAACAACAGGGTAACTCAACTTAGTCAAAACAAATAGGCAGACTACCTGAGTGATTGGTGCTACCACAGGGGTACAAGAAGCCACAGTAAGAAATTAAAAATGCATATTTAAATAACACAGGGCCTTATGGTTCACATTTTTACTCAAAAAGCTCAGAATAAATGATCAGGGCAATAGACAGTATGTAGAATCTGCCCCATTTAAGTGAAATGTGGAAGCTCTGGGAAGCAGGGGAGGTGCAGAAGAGGCTTTTTACCTCCAGGCTTCCACCAAAACAACTAAGCCAGGGAGAGCCCAACACAGAACTTGGGAGAGAAAAGACAGAAAAGATGGGCTTCTTAAGGGTGATCTTAGGGCAGAAACGAGTTGGAGGAGAGAAGAAAGTAGAATAGGTAAAGTGGAGGCCATGTTGGTTCTGTGACAATTCAGATAAAATTGAGATCCAAAGTGAACAGGCACTAGAGGACCCCCTCTCAGTGGGCACGCCTGCCCCACATGGGCCACACGGCCTGGCCTCTGCCTGCTTTACCTGTGGCAGGACCAGGAGTGGACTGAAACCATGAGGGAGCTACTGAGACAGCAGTTCTTATACCAGGATCACCTGGGGAAAATTCTGAGGGGACATACATACTAGGAGACTAACTTCAGAGAAATTAGATTTGGTAAGTAGGGCCCTGAGTATTTTTTCCAAGTTTGCAAAGTTGTTCTGATGTGTATCTCAAGCTGAGAACTCCTGTTCCACATAATAAGTTTTCTGACTGCAGGGTTGAACCAGATGAAATTGGTGATACTCAACCATTTCTGATTTATAAAAACTGAAATTTCATATGGTTCAACCTAATAAAACTGGGGTGATACGTCATCTCTGGATCTGAGACAAACTGTGCATGAAACCAAAGAACAATCTCCTTTAGCCCCTGATTTTTATGGATAATGTATTCGGCAGAACCAGAGAGATATTAATAGATGAAATACAGCTGTTACCACCTGGTAATAGCAAACTTTAATACGGAATCAGAATAGATCTCATGTCAAAAGGAATGAAGAAAAAATAAACATGATTGGCCTAGATTTAATATTGGGTTGTCGGAAAAGTCATGACGTATTTTTTCTATGTTTTTTGTTGCAAAAATGCGTCATGACCTTTCCGACAACCCAATAATTACTGAAGCTGAGTGACGGGTATGTGAAGCCTTCTTATGCTAGTCTTTAAACTTTTGGATACTTTGAAGTTTGTCATGAATAGAAAAAGAAAAAGTAACAGCTAAGAAAAACCTAAAAAAGGACCCACATTTTTAAAAAGCATTTCTGAATATAATCATTTTGTTATTTGCTTCCTCTGTCAAGAATAATGTACTCTATTTATGTTCCTAATTCTGATTCTTTTACAAATTCTCACCACCATTAGACTAAGAAGAAGAAAGTATGAAGGCGCGATGGCCTACCTCCTGGAATCACAGTGTGGAAGTCTGAGGTCAGTGTGGAAGGGACACAGCACTTACACCCCGCTTCTCTCCCCCCTGCGCCCCACCAAGTCTTTGACAATCTTCAACTTACCTGATAGCATCTCTTTTACCTTCTAGATATCTTTTAACTTCAATGTTCTGACACCAACTTTAATACAAATGGGGGAAAAAAACACTTTTTAACTTTTGAAGGTTAGAACTAGAATTCTTTGCTCTAAATCCAGGAAGAGAAAAAACAAAACACTTCTTTGCTCAATATATTTATCTCATCAAAAGAAGCTTGGAGGAATACATATTTTGTCCGCAACTTTTAAAATCAGAAGAATGTAACCTGTGATTTTTTAAAAGCAAGAATGCTTAATGTATAAAATTTGTGGCTACATACACTATTACCTCTCTAATTTGGATACGATGAAAAAACCAGTCTGATTTAATGACAAGCTCTTATTATCTGGAGCTAGAACACTTATATTAAAAAATAATTTTTGTAGTAAAATATACATAACATAAAATTTACCATTTAAAAGTGTACAGTTCTGTGGCATTAAATATGTTTACATTGTTGGGCTACTATCACCACAATCCAACTCTAGAACATTTTCAACTTTATAAACTGTATTTGTTAAACACTAACCCATCCCTCCCTCCACCAGCCCCTGGCAATCACCACTCCATTTTCTGTCACTATGAACTCAACTACCCTAGGCACCTCATGTAAGTGAAAACCCACAATATTTGTTCTTTTGTGTCTGGCTTATTTCACCTGGCATGTCTTCAAGGTTCATCTATGTTATGGCATGTGTCAGAATTTCCTTCCTTTTTAAGGATGAATAATATAAATATATTCCACTGTGTGTACATATATCACATTTTGTTTATCTATTCATCAATTGATGGATACATGGGTTGCTTCCATCTTTTGACTAATCGTGAATAATGCTGCCGCGAACATGGGTGTACAAGTATCTACTTGAAGCCCTGCTTTCAATTCTTTTGCAATATATGCCTAGACGTGGAATTACTGGATCACCTGGTAATTCTGTATTTAACTTTCAGAGGAACCACCATACTCTTTTCCAGAGTGGCGGTACCATTTTCTATTCCTACCAGCAATGCACAGGAATTCCAATTTCTCAACATCCTCAACAACACATATTATTACTCTGCCTGTTTGAGTATAGCTATCCTAATGGGTATGAAGTGGTATCTCACTATGGTTTTGATTTGCATTTCCCTAATGACTAGTGACATTGAGGATGTTTTCATGTGCTTACTGGCCATTTGTATATGGTCTTTGGAGAAGTCCTTCGCTTATTTTTTAATAGGCTGTTTGCTTTTTTGTTGTTGAGATGCAGGAATTCTGGACACATATACACACACAGGATATTAATCCCTTATCAGATATGATTTGTGAATATTTCCTCCCATTCTTTGCATAAAACAGCCAAATTTTAAAGTACAGGTATTGGACTAGGTAACCATTAAGGTTTCTCTCAGTTCTAAAAGTCTACAGAACAGAGTCCTAAACAAGTAAGTTGATCAGAGGAAATACACATTTTTACTACTCCTCTCCTTCCAAGTGAATCTGCTTATGCTATTCACTAGCTGGGCAAAAATCTTATGACAAAGGTAAACCTTAACTCAGAAGGCCTAATCATTATAGTTTAAATTACATGGACTGAATTTTGCCAGCCTCACTACCTGAGAATTATGCAATATATGAGATAAGCTGAAGTCTGTTTCCATATAACTATTCAATGTAATGAAGAAAAATGTATAATCATTACCTTTCAATCAGTAATTTAATTATCTCATTATTTTCTTGAAAAAGGCAAATGAGGTTGTTTGGCAGGGAAAGATAGTTACATAAATATTCAAAATGGCTTGTTCCGGAAACTGCAAATGGAGAAAAGAGTAATTAATGCATGAAACAACTAAGAGTAGATCCTGTATGAGAGTAGCAATAGCAGACTTTAAAAAAAAAAAAGCAAGAGGAAGGAGTTCAAATTAGGCAGGTACATAACTTGTAGGAAGTTAACAAGATGGCACATGGAATGGGATCCACAAAAGGACACAACTGAGAGTGAAGTCAGACAACTCCTACACCAACCAAACTGGTTACATTTTCATAATGTCTCAGTTTTATCCTTTGCAAGATGGTATAAACCTGCACCATCTCCTTCATGGGGTTCGTTTTGAACATTTGAAGACACAAATAACGTATGGTGCTCCGGAGAGTATAGAGCAGTACAGAAATACAAGATGATTTCATCACGGAGATGGATTTAAGCACTAGCTCTAATCATCCCTGCAAATGATCAGGAAGTCTCAACTATTCTTTATGATGCCTGGGCACCCAGCTGAGTGGATATGTCAGTCAACAAACTTTCAGGAGCAACATTAGCAGGCACTCCCTTCCCTGTGCCAGGCACTATGGAATACAGAGATACAGTTAACTTTAAGTCAACTGTTATACTACTTTTATGCAAGAATCAAATATAGGAAACTGAAATAGCAAATGAATTCCTACATTAAAATCAGATGTGTGCAATTATGAATTTTCTGAACTTTAATGCCACATTTCAAGTTAAAAAACACTTGAAATTGTCAGTTTTTACTTTTTAAAATCTGCAGAACCCAGTTTATGAATTGAACATTTTAACATATGAAAGCAAAACTGTATTTTTGTACATTTCTATGTACAAAAAACACATTCACTGAGCTTCAATAAAATCAAACATATAAATTCACATTTTTATCCGCAGTCAATTAACTATGTTGTAAACTTTTAATCAGTTTTCAATTTTGCAAGTCACTTTAATTTTATGCTGCTGGAGTGCAAGACTACATACACTTCCTACATTTTAAAAGAAATTAGAGGGCTGGCTGAGTGGTGCGTTGGCTAAGAGCTGGCTTGGGATGCCAGAGGGCCCCGGTTTGGATCCCACATATGAGGGCCAGTGACGCTGCACCCTGTATAGCTAAGATGCTGAACAACAGCTCAACCTGGAGCTGGGCTGCCGTGAGTCGCCGGCGACCACGTAGGCTGCAGCCCCTGCTGCAGTGGGTTGCCATGGGCTACCGTGTGTAGCCAGCAGCCTCCGTGAGCGGCTGTCCAGAAGCTGGCGACTGATCTGCCTAGTTCAGGAAGAGTGCAATGATGGTGCCAACTTGGGCCAGTGAAGCAATGTCCTCCACAATTAGACTGAAGAACAAAAGGACAGCAAGTTGTCTGTTCCCCTCCCCCCAATTCCCCAATAAAAATCTTTAAAAAAGAAAAGAAATTAGAAATTACCTTGAATTTCGGGTGGCGGGGGAACTCCATTTAAATAGTGAAAAAACAAAGCTGAACACTTCAGGAAAGGCATGATTCCAGCTCTGACACTCCTCCATAGATGCCAGCCGGAGGATATTTCTTTCAAGGCACTAAAAAGAGAAAAATATTAATGGAAACAGCCATTCTAGTTACAGCACAATGTGAAAACAGACAACTGCTATTTGGCATTAAAAGGAATGGGTAACTCTGACTATTACAGGATGTCAGGAATAAATGGTGATATATAGCCTCCAATGCTGTTATTAAAACTTATAAAAGTAGGGCCGGCCGAGTGGCGCAATGGTTAAGAACTGGCTTGGGATGCCAGAGGGCCGCGGTTCGGATCCCACATATGAGGGCCAGTGACACTGCCCATCACAGCTAAGATGCTGAACAACAGCTCAACCTGGAGCTGGGCTGCCGTGAGTCGCTGGCGACAGCGTAGGCTACAGCCCCTGTGGCAGTGGGTTGCCATGGGCTACCGTATGTAGCCAGCAGCCAGCGTGAGCGGCCAGCAGCCGCCGTGAGCGGCCGTCCAGAAGCCGGCGACTGATGTGCCTCGCCTGGGAAGAGCGCAATGATGGTGCGAACTTGGGCCAGTGAAGCGACGTCCTCCACAACTAGACTGAAGAACAAAAGGACAGCAACTTGTCTGTTACCCTTCCCCCAATTCCCCAGCACTGTTCTCATCCCCCAATTCCCCAATAAAAATCTTAAAAAAAAAAAAATTTATAAAAGTAATGTTAAAGGAGAAAATTTGGAAAATACAAAATAATTATCCACTACTCTAGAATCTTTTATCAGCAGGTATTATTCTGCCAAACTATTTTCATACTAATCTGTTACAGAGTCATAAGTGTAACATGAAATTTAAAATGAACAAGTTTTTTAGAAAATCATAAACCATAATTTTTATTGAAATTGTAATATTCTGGAACACATCAATCATAAACAATACCAAATTATTCCCCTGCAAGCAAGCACTTAGAGTGCATTCAATTCTTTGCTAATATACATAATATCAGAGTGCACATTTTTATGTCTATAGGTTTCACTATGTTAGATTATTTTATTAATGTGGATTCTCAGAAATGTGGTAAGGTAACTTAGTTAAAAAAAAACAAACATTATAGTTCTTGACATATACCATGAAAAAGCTAAATGAAACTGTTGTACCAAATCAAAATGACTCCAACAGCATGTGAAGTTCTAATTCCTGCCAGTCCGGAATATTGCCTTAAAAATGTATGATGCCAATTTAATTTGCATTTTTAAATTCCCAAGGAAATAACATGTTTTAGAATAGCACTTTCAAAGTAAGTTTCATGTTTCCACGTGCCAGATCCTCTGAGCAAAAAAAAAGGGTTCTATGGCCAAATAAATGTGGGACTCTGTTTATTACTCCTCTCAGAAGTCTGCAATCTTTCAGAGACTTCCAATCAAGTTAGTACAGACATACTCCCATCTTCTTTTTAAAACATGTCAACAGACACCAATTTCCCTAATTTAACAAGTGAATCTTTTTTCATGCTATCATCTACTAATATCCTATAAAGATTATGATCCCACCTTCCTGTATACTGGCGAAGTGTTTTATACAAAGCAAGAACTGCTAATTCTTCTTCACCAGCAGGAGTTTCTTGATCCATGCCGTTGTCTTCTGCAAGAGAAGGAAGTATGAGCACTCTGTTTGCCCATTAAACAGATTGATGACCACGCCATTAAGCATTCAGCATATTTACACGCTCAAATAGCGTATGAAAATGACCCCCAAAACACAGACCCTGAACCCCTCAGCTGTGAGCACAGTACTGATCTCTATCAGAATAACCAGGAGCCCACAGGCTGTGGAAGAGGGAGGCCCCTGAGCTGACTCACGGTGCCCACAGAACGCTGTGTGCAAAATCAGCTAAACATACCATGTGTGATACTCCAATAGTACTAAACTCATGAAATAAATATAGGTACAACACTCACATTGCTAAGGGGTTTTAACAGAATTTGTTTCAAAACTTGTCACACGAGGATAAACAGAAAAAACAAGTAGCCTAATTATACTTCATTTATTATTTTCATCCAAGCACCTTTTCCTTTAATACTTGTTTTTTAACTGCGAAACTCAAGCACTTCCTTCAAGTAGATGTTACCTGTACATGAGGTAAGTAAGATCTGTATGATGTGTGCCATAGTAACCAGATGGAAAATGTGAAGGTCTCCAGTGCCAAGGCTGATCCCTGAAAAATCCTGACACTGCAGCGCGGGGAAAGCGAGCACCAAGCCCACCTAGAAGCCAAATACAGAGTCAGACACATACAGGCCTTTCCTTTCACACCTAGACACGCTTCCATTTTCTTGTGTGACCCACTTCAGAGGTCAGCCCCTCCCCTTAAGGAATCTTTGTTCTTAAACAATACACGTTAGAAATTCCCCTAGGATTGGCTAAATGAAATTACTTAAGAACTAAAGGAGTCTTGATGGGCACTATCCTTTCATTAACCCAGTGATTCCCCTATACATAGTCTATTGTTAGCAACAGTTGAGATCTTTCTAGGGAGGTGAACAGTGGAAAATGCATGGGTTTTCGATCCATAAGGATCTAGCTATGAACCCTAGCTCCTCTTATGAGCTTTTTAGACAAGTTAACACCTCTGAGCCTCAGTTTCTCTGTTGGTAAACTAAAGAGTTTATATGTGTTTTTAATACTTCAGTAGTAAGGATGTAAGGACTAAACAGGACTGTACGTGAAAGCAGGTACACAATCCATGCTGGTTCTCGTGTTAGCTGCCTGCTGCCTGCACGATGGTTTTCATAGGAGAAATGGGAATGGTAACAATGGCTAACACTTACCAGGGTAGGGACCCATTGCTCTAAGCTCTTTACATTGATTATCCCATTGCGTTCTGACACAATCATAGCTACTAACCATCTTATAGACACAGAATCTGATGCCCAAAGAGATTAAGGGGACAGCACTTGGGGGTGCTGTGTGTGGCGCTGCACTGTGTCCTGTGTAAGGGGACCAGCTGAGGTGGGGCTGAAGTTCAGCCCCCCACTGCTTGGCCAGTGGTGCGTCCCCTTTTCAGACTACAGAGAAGATACACGGGTTCCCTAAACCACACAAAGGGGCTATCTATGGCTAAGTAGTGTGACCCCAGCAGGGCTGTACCTGCCTAAAAGCACTGTATGGGTCAGCAGTAGCCCCTATATTACCAGTGTTATTTGTATTTCTTTGTAGGTCAAACACATGGAGAGGTTAAATTACTGACTTTGGCCACAAAGCAAAATAAGAGCGAAGATTAGACACTAGATTCCTCAACCTTTTTGTTTTTTTTTTTTTCCAATTATAAATTTTTTTATTCCTTGACTTGTTGATGATAGCTATTCTAACAAGTGTGATGTAGTATCTCATTGTGGTTTTTATCTGCATTTCCCTAGTAACTAGTGAAGTTCAGCATCTTTTCATATTATCTGTTGGTTGTTTGTCTTCTTGGGAGAAGTGTCTGTTCAGGTCCTCTGTCCATTTTTTAACTGGATTATTTATTTTTGTTGTTAAGCTGTATGAATTCTTTATATACTTTAGATTTTAGCCCCTTATTGGAGGTGTTGTTTGCAAATATCTTCTCCCATTTGGTTAGCTGCCTCTTTGTTTAACATTTTCTTTTTGAGGCTCCTCGGAAAAGAACCATATTCAAAAGTAGTTAAGAACAACAGATGACAACTCCTTCTGTCTGTCTCCACACTATTCACCAAGTCTAAGATAAAGTTCTATAGTACAATAAAGAAAATTTCAAACACAAATTACAAGATACCCACCAATAAATGAAACATGTCGATATCTAATATGCATGGCAGGTCTCCATGATTGTCATCTGGCACCAATGCTAAATATTTAAAGAAAAAAATACATTAGCAAATTTCATATTTCACCATAAGTATTATTTTAAAAATGCATATAACCTAGTTTAAATTAATGTTTTTTGCAAGATATATATGAATTTATAAGCTAGAACTTGTACATAAGACAAGTGATATTACCAAAATATATCTCTCATAATGGAGAGAAGTCATACCACTAAAAACAAAATTACAGAAGATGAGAAATTACCATAGCATATATGGCACATGTATTGATACTCACATGCAAAAAGTTTACAAAAGTGTCCTTGTACCACTGAAAGTAATGCCACTGTCCAATGTGCTGCAGCGAATCTTGTTAGGGACCTAAGACAGTCATCCTGAAATAAGAAGATTGACACAGTTAACAAAGAAGCCAGCATATAAAGTAGTTCTCTTGTTTTATGAATGCTAGTTCAAAGCACACTAGTTGAAGCAAAGCTAGATGCACAATGAAATCTCTCTAGATGGTATGGAACTGAATCTGTGACATCTTCAATGACCTGTCTCTAACATGGAATGAATGGAATGGAAAATATCTAATTGAATGCCAAATAAACCAAAGCTACCTCCTTGCCACCATGCTGCTGGTTCTCTATGGAAAAGAAAAGGATACATGCACCCAGACAGACGTCAACCAACAGACTCCCAAGAATGTAATGCTGTATTTCTTTATATTTATTCTAAAGAGATACTCTAACTACAGGTAAAGATGAATTATAATCAAGTATAAACATGCTAAAGAAAAAAGACAGATGAGTAGTAAGCTAATGAGCTTTTTCTTCCTGTGTAATGCTCTATTTTCCAAATTTTTCTGTAATGATGTTTAGTTCAACATATTTGAGGGCCTACTATAGGACAGCCTTGGTTTTCAAAATCCTAAAATGAAAACTTAACCCCCATATTCCTCCTCTCAAGGAGCTCACAGCCTTGGGGGTGAGAGGGGAAGAAAAGAGAGGAGGCGGCAGCTGAAGGAGGCAATGCCACAGATGAGGGATAGCTCACTCACAGGACATGGCTCCGAGGTCTCCCAGGTAAGGCAAAGCTTGAAGAGCATCTTAGAGAGGAGTCTACTTAGGGTACTCTAGCAGAAACAAAGGCTTGGGAACCAGCAATGATTCTATAAGCCTGGACCATGGTTGTGGGGATTGGCAGGTGATCATAGAGAAACTGGCGAAAAAGTGTAACAGATATGATCAGGGTAAGTTCTGCAGGAACCTCTCTGATAATTTATTAGAAAAGAGTGAGATTTAAGGTACAGACTGGTATGGAGTCTAGGCAAGAAATAATACGGGGCTGAACCAAATAAGCAGAAATAGGGATGGAAAGAACGGGAAAAAATATGCCGGACAGGAATTGAACAAACTCTGCTGACCAACTGGATATGAACATCCAGACCACACGATGCATCCAATAGGAATTCTGAGTTTCTAGCTTGGTCACCTGGATGGACAGTAATGACATTAACTAATAAAGGCAATACAGTAAGAAAAATGATTTGGACTGTTCAATTTGAGGTGCCTTTAGGAGATCTAGGTGAAAAAAAATAAAGCAGGCAATGAGGTAACAGGCCAGGTTTGGAGATATACAAGTGGGAATCATTTGGATATAACTGAAATCAGAGGTGTAGATGGGGGTACCAGGGAAGAGTGTCTGATGGCTAAGGGTCATGGGCCGAATTCTGGGGCGTTTAAAACATCTGCAGGATGGAGGAGGGGTTGCAGACTGAGAAGGAGGTGCCAGAGAGGTAAGGAGAAAACCAGGAATGTCACAGAAATTGAGAGAAACCGAGTTTCAGAAGGAAGTAGTTAACAAAATAGAAATGTCAAATAAGGAGTGAAAAATGCCCACCCACAAGGATAATGAGATCACTTGGTGAACTTGGTAACCGCTGTTTCCAAAGAGTGAAAGTGTTAGGGTAGGAGCCAAATTGCAGGAAGTTGAAAAGTGAAGGGTTAGAAAGAATCTGGAGACAGAGTATACACTATTGTTTAAGGAAATTTTGCTGTATATAAAATTTCTCTCTCAATAGGATATGAAATTAAAAGCTGCAAGTACTATTTCCTTATCTGTATTTAAACATTTTTCATTCATTGCATGGTGAAATAAAAGAATGAAGTATGCTTTAAAATGGCTTACTCATAAAAATGAATGAAAAAGCTAAGGTCATAGACAGAAGGAAGGTAACACTGAGGGCAAGAGTAAGAAGAGGATGGTGGAGCACACTTGACAACAGAGGAAGTGCCAGGAAAGGAGGAGGTAAAAGAAGGAATAACTAATAGAGAGCAGATGCATTTCAGATAATAGGTGGAAGGATAGGCCACCTTACCCCAGGTCCCTTAGCCTCTGATACATGAGAGAAAGGTGAGTGGAGATTTATGTAAGTTTGAAGGGAGTCAGAAAAATAAAAGTTTACTCCTAATGACAATATACTTTAAAAATTAAAAAACTAGGGCCGGCCGAGTGGCTCAGTTGGTTAAGAGCTCGCTCAAGAGTTTGAGCTCTGAGCAACAGCGGTTCGAGTCCCGGCCCAAGCTGAGCAGCCACTGAGCTGCCAACAGGTGGCAGGATGGCTCAGCTAAAAAAAAACCAACCAAACAAAAAAAGCACAAAAAAAATTTAAACAACTAAAACAAATAAGCTGCATTGTATAAGACCTGCAAAATTTTGATATGAGCAACCTGATAAAAACATTACAATAAAGGAAAGTAACAGGCTAACCTCTCTTATGAACATACATGTAAAACTCTTAGCTAAAACATTAGCAAATCAAATATAATGATATATAAAAAGGATAACCTACATGACCACGTTGAAATTATTTCAGGAATGCAAGGTTGGTTTAACATGGGAAAGTTAATGTAAACTGATAACACAAAATCATATTAACAGAATAGATGAAGTCAACAGTATGCTGACGAGGTAGTGTGAAGTACACAGAATTAAGAAAATGTATAAGAATTGCCTAAAAAACTCAATAGAATAATTTTACACAATTGGGACTGCCTTTTCAATAATCAACATACTACCAACTCTTATAGCAAAAAATATCACAGCTAACTCTGCCATATCCTATCCTGTCCTGTCCTATCCTGTATCAGAGTCAAGACTCTGCTGATTTACTATATACAATTCATCCAGTATTAATACCAGGATCTACCCTAGAAGTTCTAATTCAGTAAGTCCAAAGTGGCCCAGGTATTTATATATTTAAGAAGTTCCGAGCTTTTAATGCACAATTTCTGGGCCAGGAACTTCTGATACAGAAGCTATATTCCTCACACCATAAAAAGGGTCTTGAGACTCTAGGTGTATGCAATGAAAACGAAAGTTAATAAACAAACTGTCGTTTCTAAACAGGCATACTTTGTTTTGTTTAAATTTTTTAATGGAGACTAACCCAGTCTTGGGGGTCCGAAGAGCCTTCCCACATCAAGTGGCATCTCTCCCACGTGCAAATAAACCCCTGCTAAAGGCTAAGTTATTTTTAAAAAATATTAAAAAAAATTCATTGTTTTGCTTTAGATGGCATTTATTTTTATATTTTAAAAATATGCCCATCCCTCCAACCCCCCTTCCCTTTGGCCACCATCAGGTTGTTCTCTGTATCTATGGATCTGTTTCTATTTTGTTGTGTTTATTCGTTTGCTTTGTTTTTTTGAGATTCCACATATAAGTGAAATCACATGGTGTTTTGTCTTTCTCTGACTTATTTCACTTAAGTTTATGCTCTAGGTCCATCCCTGTTGTCACAAGTGGCAAAAGTTCACTCTTTTTTATTGCTGAACAATATTCCAGGTGATTCTACATGAATAAAATTATGTGATTTTACTTAAGGGCGATTTTATGATTATAAGCTTGAACAGCAGGTAGGTCTGACACTGTCTGACATTAGCTACACAGAAAAAATTAGCAAGCTTTGACTGTATATTCCATCCTCACTTCTCTAGGCATTAAATATACTGTTTTGATATTAATTTGATGTTTCTTATAAGGTAGTCAAATGTGGTAGAGGGTGTGCTCTGTTTTATATTTCCAATTATAGCATTAAAAATTCAAGAATAGGCACTCTGTTTTTCCCCCCATCTTTTCATGTATTTAACTAAGAGCTCCAGATGAAAAGAGCCAAAGTCCATTTAAAACAAAAACAATGAGAAATTAAACCAGAAACATAACTTCAATATCGTTACAGAAAATGGGTTTTACTACGAAAAGAGTGAAGCTATGCTTAAATAGCCAATTCAAGTTTTTAAGATTTACAAAAAGCAGAAATACTGATTTTCCATTCCACCATTCTATGAATTGAGTAAACTAATAACTTACCAGTCTGCAAGGCAAAGGACCAAACAATGGTTTATCTTCATCACTTAAAATTCTTTCTGCAGATTAAAAACGAATAAGATGGTAAATTTTGTTATATATATTTTATCACATTTCAAAAAAAGTTAAAAATAATTCTTTCTGCAGGAAGCACAATATTGTCAGGTTTTGATATCTTTTAAGTCATTTCATAAGAATTAACTTTGGATGAAAAGTAAAAATGAAAACACGTTCCCTCAACTGGCGAGAAGCTGTAACCACCATCAAAATCAGTTTTCAGTGGCTGTAGTTAATTTATAAACTGTCAATCTAGTATTTGGTCAGTATACTACATTTCCTACTTCCAAGTCTTAGTATTATTTCTTCATATTGCTGCCCACTTTAAACGTCTCATTTAAATACACGTAACTCCTGCCAATGGATGCTTGTGACTTAAAGAGACACAACTCTACATCTCTTACCTATGCTTTGGATGGTGTACGCACAGCTTCCCCAACACATTATGGGTACACGGGGATCCTCTTCATTGGGATGAACCTTTAGTCCCACCTTGTACGTAGCAGTTCCAAATGTTGTTAGCATTTCTTTTATGCTATCGGAATAAGGGTTCCTGAAGTGAACATGTATAGGATCAGCTCAAAACAATGTGCTCACGTCAATCAATGGTTCAGTTTCTTAACAGCTATTTGCTATGTTGGAATTGAACCACTTAAACTATCTAAAGGCAGTTTTATGCAAAGGGTAAATTAAAGATATGCAAACTGCCTCTGCCAGAGAGGAGTTACGTACCACTTGGGCTGGCAGAGGTGAGGCACAGGCTGCAAACACGGTATTAGGTGAAAGTCTACATACTGGCTGAACTGTGAGACCCTTGACCTCTTTCCCCATCCTGAGAACACTGGCAATGTATATCCAATGTCATAGGTTTTAGTTCCTCCGGTGAGGAATCCTCAGGGGAAAAGCCGCTTTACGCACTGACACTTAGGGGTCCCAATGGAAAGGCTGGTGGGGTCTGATCACCTCACTGGGAGACACAAAGGCCAGCTCGCTCTAACCTGCTCATCACGTATCCAATGAGCTTCTCAGAGACTTCCTGAACGGTCACCCAAGGGAAATAAACATTTAAGGAAAGAAGCAGACATCAAAGAGATGAAACAAACAAGCAGAAAATGTACGGAAAACAAAGGCAGTGTAGAAAGCAGAAAACTTATAAGAAAATTATCAGACGATCAGTCCAATAGGGGCAACGGCAAGCTAACAGGAGGATGACCTCAAAGAGCAGAAAAACCAAGAGGAGAAAATTACCTAAGAAACAACAAAAAATGCTCAAAACTGAAGGACTTGAATCTTCAAATTCAAAGAGTATACTGAAAATGTTGCAAAATAAATAAAGAGTCACATGCCAAGGAATGTCACAGAGAAATTGTAGAATAGTGGGGACTTAAGAGAAGGTCCTAACAGTTTCCAGAAGTAATCAAGTTAGAGAGGAACAGGAATCGGAATGGCGTTGATTTCTCAATGGGTGCTACAAATTCATAAAACAATGCCTTTAAAATCTAGATGAAAATTACTTCTAAGCTACCATCCTATACCCAAACCATCAATCAAGCAAATGGATACAATACATTTATTTCCAGACATGAAAACTTAACACCCAGGGACCCATTCTTAGGAACCTGCTGAAGGGTGCACCTGTACAAAATAAGGGAATAAATTAAGAGGATAAAATGAAATCTGAGATCCAGTGAAATAAGAGGAGCTTGGCCGCGGAAGTCTGAGCAAAGCTGTGCCGTGTCCTGATTGGTGCGGGATGACAGAGGCTGTGGGGGGAGGGTTCCAGGCTAGAAGATCATGTGATGGGTCTGAACACTTAGAAAAGCTATTGCTTAAAAAAAAAAAAAAAAAAAAAAGCTATTGCTAGGCAGCTGAAAGATCTATTGCAGCATTTAGCAGGAAACGGAAAAAAGTAACACATACATAGAAAACAAAGCCCATGAAAAAAACCAGGTAATTATTAACCACAGGAACGACAAAATTGTACAAGAAAAGAAACAGAATTATGACACACAACTTACATCAGTAGAAATAATTATAATGTAAAAATTGTCAACGGATTTAACCAAAAATTGTGAAAGAACTCTATAGGGAGACTGCTGAGGAGCACTGGACAGGGCAGAGGTAAGAGCTGAATACTAAATTGTCAGCCAGTAAACAGAAAGCTACTGTTTAGAAACAATGCATCAAGAGACAGTCAACTAAGCATTTTAACTAGAAATAAGGAAGTAAACAGCAGAAGAAACAAACAAAATGACAGGACTGGGGAAAGGGAGGGGGAACGTGGGAGGCACAGGACTGATGGTTTTTCTCTTTAAGCTTTTCAGTCTTATTTTTACTGAGTTACTTAGTACATGCCAAGAACAGCTTCCAGGTGGCTTTACATGTATTATGTCACTTTATCCTCATAACACTTTGAGGTATATTTTAGTATCCTCACTTTACAGATGAGGAAACTGAGGTACAGAGAGATCAAGAAATTGGTACAATTGCACAGCTAGTAAGCAGTGCTGCTGGGAACTGAACCAAGCCACCTGGCTCTAGAATTTATGCAATACTTTATAACTAATTGGCTATGGGGTAAAAAAGAGTCAAAATACTCTAGTTTGGATCCTGGGTTACTAAGAGGCTGGTGGGCCATAAAAAGAAATATGGAAGTCAGAAAGAAAGCACAGGGGCCGGCCGAGTGGCTCAGTTGGTTAAGAGCTCACTCAAGAGTTTGAGCTCTGAGCAACAGCGGTTCGAGTCCAGCCCGAGCTGAGCAGCCGCTGAGCTGCCAACAGGTAGCAGGATGGCTCAGCTAAAAAAAAAAAAAAAAAAAAAAAAAAAAAAAAAAGAAAAAAGAAAGAAAGCACAGGATTTGGTGGGGGAGTTGCAGTTTGGATTCAGATGTACTGATGAGTGTTGTCAAGCAGAGGCAGATACAAGGGCCTATTACAGAGTCAGCAGTACAGACCAGGGGAGGTTGGTGAGAGCTAAATATCCATGTGGTTCTAAGGTTTTTATCAATATACTCGCTAGAAATATCATCATGTAATGCTTACACCTCAGATTTCAAGATCAGTGTCCTATAATATTTTGCTCCCTAGCTTACAAATCATATTCTTACTAACTGCTAACTTAATTTTTCACATCAAGTAGGCCATACTCAGAGGGAATAAAATCATATACTCACTTAGGATGAAAATCAGGCCTAAACCCTTCGGGGAGCTGCAATTCATCCATATTTTCTGAATTCTTTGAAGAGGCAATATCTATAGAAATAAGCATTTCATCAGTCCACAACATTTCTATGAATTTCAGCCACATATTTCATTCTAAATATAAGTCAAAGAAAAAAAAAAAAAAACAACAGGAAAAATTTCTATTAATAAAAACTGGCATAGCATGCATTCAAAGCATGAGAACCACTACTGCTCTGATTGACTGAGGCACCTTCTTCAGTCACCACTGCTTTTCCTAACAGAAAAGCCTCTAGAACAGGGGTCGGCAAACTGCGGCTCGTGAGCCACATGTGGCTCTTTGGGGACGTACATGTGGCTCTGAAGTAAAATTGAAAATGAAAATAAACTATCATAGTTTCATTTATAAAAATTCTAAAGGATATTATTCACATAATGGTGACTTTATTTGTTTTATGGCTCTCGAATAATTTTTAAATTGTTGTGAGGGACAGGATTGGCTCTTTCATCTCAAAAGTTTGCCGACCCCTGCTCTAGAACATAACTAGAGAAGGGAGGAAAAGAAGAGTATGCTATTTTGTTTTTATAAAAGCCAACAATATAAATTCTGCTCAGACTGTTTTCTCATAAGGTCGTAAGTGCAGTGCATGCCTTGAAACTTCGGAAGCCTTTGGTAATGCCAATAATAAAGTAGTTAGGCCACTGAGAACTAAAGCTAGCTCTGCAATACTCAGTTAATTACCCTGCCCCTAGAAGCTCTTCAATAAAATGGGGGGGATAAGTGAGAAGTATTTATTATAAAACTTCACACAAGCCTGTGGGTTTCCAAGGAATAAGAAGTAATGTAGTCAAGACGCTCATTAGGACAAAGGAAATTAGAATAAGACAAAGGTTAAAATGCGAGGTTTCACTTTAAAAATATTCTTAAACAATTCTCTCTGGAACCACATTTTCCAATAATCTCAGACTTTAGGGAGAAATGAAAGCAGGTTATCAGAACTTACTAGGAATACTTTCTTCTTTCCTAAGAATCTGCAATGCTTTTGTTTGCTGAGATATTGCTCTAATCCACTGAGTCAGATTTGGTTGGTCTGAAAAATTTAACCTGCTAGAAAAGATTAATAGAGTGGTTAGTATTCTGTTGTTGTTTAGTTTAAGAACACAAAAATACTCCTTAAAAGATCATGGGTATAATATTTTAAACACACTTTAAATATGTTTAATAAAAAAAAGCTAGGGGAAAATCTGTTGCTTTAAAAAAGTAAGGATAGGTATTTGCCAATGGAAATAAAAATATATTTGTCACTATGATGCTAATAACATTATTTGTCAAAAATTTCACTTTTTTCAGTGCTAGAATTGGCTAGTATTTCTTAAAACATCACAGTTATCACAGCACCACTAATATTTATTGAGTGCTTATTATGCGACAAACGCTTAGTAAAGCATTAACAGTATTAGACTTAAACCTCAAAATATTCAGATGAAACAGTTTATATTATTATCGCCATTTTACAGATGAGGAAACTGGGGTTTAGAACTATGTAACTTGACTAAGGCCATGTAAGGGACAGATCTGGCATTCAAGCCCAGTTATATCAAACTCCAAAGCCTATGTTCTTCATGACTATGTCATAATTGACTCTCATGGAAAAAATACAAAACCTGAACCACAAAAGTGACAGGTGAAATCCAAAGGTGATTTTTGTCCTTCTTTTATGCAGTGAATCCTTAATCTAACGATTCATTTGTCAGTTCAAATGCA
>NW_017731422.1:3559745-3561436 GCF_001890085.2 Hipposideros armiger
GGCTCAGTCTATCTCTGAAGGCTGAGTCCCTTGGTCTCGCTCTTAAATCTTACTTCTGTCTCTTGTTCTTATTCAATCTGCGCCGCCCCTCTCGTGTCCCATTTGCCCTTGCCACGCAGGACGTGACACCCTTAAAATTATGGAATGACAAAAATTTTTCCATTTTAATTATACCAACAGATTTTCATTTTTTGGGCCCAATTCCTGAAGCTACTGTCAGTCAGTAATTTGCAAAAAAATTATATTTAATTGTTAGAATATTCAATAAAGTCAGTTTGAGATGCCCCTCTCTCCCCTATCAATTTACTGAGCATCTCTTGACAAGTATGAGGGAGATATTTAAAGCAGGGTGCCGGAAATAAAGGGGAGCTTTCATGAGTACACAAGAATTTTGTATCTTCTACAGTGTTTATGGATGACCAAGAAACTTAAATTTTGGCCTATTCCTTTCTAAAACCCAAAATCATATTTTATAGGTCTGCTAGAAGAAATGACTAAATGAAGCTTGGAAAGCATCTGGAAAACATTATGCAATGACCTAGAGTGATTCCCCTCCCTCTGGTTTATTATCTCATTGTCTTCCACGGCAACTATTACTTTAATATTAAGGTTTTAGGAGCCAAAACTTACTTGTTAAAAATATTTCTTGGAGGAAGTAGCAGAGGAATAACAGTATTACTCAAGCATTCACAAAGGGGACAAAGGAATTCTCCATTTTCTACGTCATAGCTTGTATGTAATCGTAATCTCTGTTGCCTTCGCTGTTCTTTAGCTTGAACGGAATCAAAATACCTTTACAATTAGAGAACATGAGGTATCAAAAACAAGGGTAATTTTTTTCAATGAGAGCCACAAGCTTCAACGTTTAAATTTGTTTCCACAAATAATCCAAAAATTAAAATCTTAAAATGAACTGAATTATTTTTAACACTGGTACTTTAATTTTTGAGTTGCTTTCATTATCAAAATGGGTTCCAAGAGTTCTAAAACAGAAAAGTCAAAAACAGAATGCTTTGCAAATAAGCATTCACAGAGCAGCAAATTTCTTGGAACCAGTGCTATCCGGGTTTGTGGCTAGAGGATGAGCACAGTGCTCGAGTAACAGCACTGATTTGTTGGTTTTATAGAAAGCCCCAAAGTAGAATAAGTCTGAGGTTATCCGAACTTAGTTAGCTCAGCAAGCCATGAAAATATCAGGAAGTCACAAGGCAAGTACTAACACCTTCAGAATCAATAGCTGTTCACTTTTGAAAGACACTGCTCTTCTAGGGTTCATCCCACTGTAAAAATCTTTTTTCTCTACCCAGTTTGTAAGCCAATACAGATCCCCACATTAAAAAATATATTTGAGGGAGGGAGCATTTTCTCAATCCCCTGAGGCTCTGCTTCCCAGCAATTGTCATCAGTTTGGCTCAAATAAACTCTTATAAGCTTAAATATATATATATAAATAATTTGATATACTATGAAATTTCTGTCACTCCTATACATAATAAAGTAAATCAATTTTAATTATTATTTATTAGGCAGTGATACAGGTTTTTTCTCAAACATCTTTAGTTCCTTCTCCCTTTTTCCAGAATGCAATTTCCTTTATATAAAAATTCGACTGCGTATTTGGATAAGCGTCTCTCTCTCTTTTTTTTTTTTTTTTTTAAGCTAAGCCATCCTGCCACCTGTTGGCAGCTCAG
>NW_017731422.1:3561481-3602319 GCF_001890085.2 Hipposideros armiger
GGCTGCTCAGCTCGGGCCGGGACTTGAACCGCTGTTGCTCAGAGCTCAAACTCTTGAGCGAGCTCTTAACCAACTGAGCCACTCAGCCGGCCCTGGATAAGCGTCTCTTGACTGATATGAAGACAAGTTACCTTTGCCAGCAGTGGGCATGCATAACGTGTCCGCAGCTACCAGTGTGTGTTCCGCAAGCCAGGTTAGGGTGCATGAACAATGGGTCGTATTTGTCTGCATTATAAAACAAACAAACAAAACAAAACAAAACACTAAGCATTTAATTTCCTACAACGAATGGACAACTTTAAATTGTGAAATCCTGGATAAGGGCGTGTAAACTTGAAATGAAATGCTAGTTTATTCATTTCCTTTGAGATAGAATGATTTATGCAAGAGCTTGGATGATTTAGAAAGAAGGACCCTTTTTCATCACCCTGAGCAAATAAAACATCCCTGAATTATTAACTGAAATTGAAACTCTGTATTTAAGTACATCTTTTGAACATTCACGCTTTCAGGGCACCAAGACACTCCTATTCCCACCAAAAGCCCCAAGGTTGGTAAAATAGATATTCTTCATGGGTCTGCATTTAATACCTCAAGGCAGCTGGGTTACAATGATCTCTAACAAAAAAGATGTTCTGGCAGTCATGGGGCGCTCCCTAGAGGAGATTCTGCCTAACAACATTCATGCAGAAAGTAACAATCACTGTACAGAGCCAGCCAAAGTGGCAGCCAAATACCCAGACAGCAGCCCAGACAGAGAGGGGGCGGGGGCAAATCAGGTAGTCTTTCTGTTCTGGTGCTAATTTTTTATATTTAAAGGAAATGACAAGTTAAGACACCCATAAGATGGGTGCCCAGTTTCTTCAGGAATTTTCTGAGTTCTCGGTATAAATTAGAATTAGTATCATCTTAGAAATCCCCTAACATTCTAGAAAAAAATTACTCAAGTTTCAATTTGCTTTGTACAACAGTGAAAATGTCACAGCATAAAGAAAATCTAATTACAGTCAGCTGAACATTTTTCTTCATGAAATGACAAAGTCACCTTGGGAACTTTATCTTCAGCCTGGAATGAAATTTATAAATCACCTAGTTCAAATGATCATTTTTTTTTTTTTTAGCTGAGCCATCCTGCCACCGGTTGGCAACTCAGCGGCAGCTCAGCTCAGGCCATGAATCAAACCGGGGACCCTGTTGCTCAGAGCTCAAACTCTTGAGCGAGCTCTTAACCGACTGAGCCACTCGGCCAGCCCTCAAATGATCATTTTTAAAGATGAACCAGACCAGCCTTTCTTAACTAGGTAAGTGCTTGAGAGTCATACTGTGCAGACTTTCCTTACAGAGAAAAGGCAATCTTATCAGTAGATTTGCAAACTTCCTTTCAATACTACTGTGTGAAAGGCACTACCTAAATAAGTGGTTTGGAAATTCTTAAGACACAGTTCCTGGTTTCCTGGATGTCTAGAAGTTTTACTGGTATTCTGGATGTCCATCAACGGATAGATGCATAAAGAAGATGTTACACACACGTACAGTAGAATATTACTTAGCCATAAGAAAGAATAAAATCTAGCCATGTGCAAATGGATGGACCTAGAGGGTACTGTACTGAGGGGAGTAAGTCAGACAGAGAAAGACTAATGCCACATGATTTCATTTATATGTGGAATTTAAAGAACAAAATAAATGAACTAAAAAAAAAGTTTACTGTTATCGTTGAGGCACACGCACAAGTCTGAGGGTAGAAACATAAAAGTGTTTGCACTCAATAATATGCAGCCTAGATGCCCCTGCAGGAATGAATGATTTACTTCTTCAGCTGTTGGAAGAAGCACTCAACTGTCACTCCTCGTTAAGGGATGACTGTTTTGCTCAAGGTCACACCTTTTTTCAGAGGTCCCTCACAACCAATCACTGATGAGTGTCCAGGCATAAAGACCCGCCCCCTAGCCCCAACTCAGCACACCTCTGGGGGCCACCTACCTCCAGCACTCCCATGGGACTGGCTGAGGGCTTTTGGGGACCATTCAACTTCTCCCTTGCCCAAACCTGCTTCCTTTTCCCCTGTTCCACAAGCGTTGATGCCAAGGCTCTCCTTCATAAACATCCTGCACGGTAATCTCTTTCTCAGAATCTGCTTTCTGGGGAACCCTATCTGTGATATTATCACTAAATCAGAATCTGGCTCAAGGACTGCTTTTCGCATGGCTAACTCACACATTGTTCTTAAAGAGATTCCACTTTTAATCTCTCCACAAGACAAACTATTATTGTTATTTCAGTGTGTCAATTAATTATAAGGAGTTTACAAGAATGGGAAATATTGTTAAGTACCAAAGCATGGTAATGTTGTATCACAAAGAAAAGCTTTTCTTTGAATCACTGCCTAATACCAGCTGTATAATTCAGGAATGATATGTAACCTGCTGGAATGTTTCCACACCTGTCAAGTGGGGAATTTCTGCCTAAATACGTGCCTAAGATATGGAGTCTATGGAGTTCTTATTTAATAACATTTCTGTATATCGCCACCCACACTAAGTGGCGGTCATTAATAAGGACAAGAGGATTTAGTTATGGCTTACCTGGATCCTGAATGAATTTGCTTCTGTTTTTTGATAATACAGTTGATCTTTGAACAAATGCTGCCAGGACCATTGCCCTGCTTTCCACCCTCACCTCTTGTTCTTCTTGACACAATATACAGGTAACAAACTGTCTTTGTTTAGGGACTTGAGTTTGTGCTGGTCCCAATGCTGTAAGTGTCATATCTGAAATCATAGGGCTGCAATAAAAGGTTGTAAGTGTAATTAATGAGCCTAAGAAATTTCTATATAATCATAAAAGAGTAGGCTCCAGGTATGCACATATTGAACACATGGTTTTATTATTATTTTTTACTATATTAGTTTCAGGTTCCATACACATTAATGACTTCAATTGACAGAAGTCTTTCATATGAATCAAACCATCTCCTTTAAGCCTCATAGCAATCCAATATGCAACATAGAAGCCAGACACTGCGCCTAGTGTACTCACTCTTTTATGAATGTCAAGGGTCTTCTGTATAACATTATCATTTTAAGCATATGCATTAATGATCTTATCTACGGAGATATACTCATAAACATATACTAATAAACTCAGATTTCTAAGAGTCATTCCTCTATCTGGAGGTCACAAAATTTACCTATTAATCTTCTAAATTACTTTAGGATTAAAAGTGTATTTATAAGGAAAAAACCAAACTCTTTCTCAGCTGAGAATCAATGGTTAAGAGATTAAGCATTTTTCAGTTTATTTTTCTTTTCTTACCTATTATCAAGAACAGCAGAAGTGGAGACATCCAGCTCCAGTGTCTGCTGAAAGAGTTCTCTGTTCTCATCAATAAAGTGCCGCTGCATCTCCGACATTTGGGCCATGATCTTCTCTCTGCGCAGTCTGGCAATCTCAGCTTTTCTCTTCCTCTCGGCTTTGTCTTTGTCTCTTGGACTCTGAAATTATGCTTCGTTTCATTAGACCATCAGATACTATGCACACATTTTCTTCCCAAAGCAGAAATATCTTTATTGTAAATACAAATTAAAAACTATTCTGGGCCGGCCCAGTGGCTCAGCTGGTTAAGCGCTCACTCAAGAGTGTGAGCTCTGAGCAACAGGGTCGCCGGTTCGATTCCCACATGGGCCCAATCTGAGCTGCCAACAGGTGGCAGAATTGCTCAGCTAAAAAAAATAAAAATAAAATAAAATAAAAACTATTTTACAATCTCATGTATCTAAATAGAAAATTTCCTAATCAACCTAACAAGCTAAAAAAAAAGAAAAAAGAAAGAAAAAGCAGACCAAAAAGTGTGACAACTAATAAAAGCTAAATCATGGCATATTTCTTGAAATTTATACTTTTGGGAATAAAATCAACTATCAACCTATTGCAGATAAATTTAAATAGTGAACTTGCTACAATTTTTTATTATCACTCACTTCACTTCTTTTTTTTTTTTTTAAATTGGGGAATTGGGGGATGGGAACAGCACTGGGGAATTGGGGGAAGGGGAACAGACAAGTTGCTGTCGTTTTGTTCTTCAGTCTAGTTGTGGAGGACGTTGCTTCACTGGCCCAAGTTGGCACCATCATTGAGGAGAGGCAGATCAGTCGCCAGCTTCTGGATGGCCAGTCACGGCGGCTCTTGGCCGCTCACGCTAGCTGCTGGCTACACACGGTAGCCCATGGCAACTCACTGCAGCAGGGGCTGCAGCCTACCCCGTTGCTGGCGACTCACGGCAGCCCAACTCCAGGTTGAGCTGTTGTTCAGCATCTTAGCTGTAGAGGGCAGTGTCACTGGCCCCCATATGTGGGATCTGAACCGGGGCCCTTTGGCGTCCCAAGCCAGCTCTTAACCAACGCGCCAGTCTGCTGGCCCACCCACTTCACTTCTTATACCTCTTCTGTTACGGTGCCTTCTGTCTCTGCCACAGGACTGGAGGACGAACTCTCTCTCATTTTCTTAATAGTATTAAAAGTCTATGGAAAAAAGTATCAGTTATTCCAAAGTTATGAAACATTATCAAAATTTAAAGATAAATATTTAATGTTTCTCACAAAAAGCAAGAGTGATGTAGGAAATCTTACCTTTAATATCCACCTAATCATATCTTTGTGGACTTCTAGGTAAGGAGCATTTTGCAGTGTTTCCAGCATAGCTAGTATGCTAGGAGAGTTGTTTGGTGCTTCACCAGGTTCTAAGGTGGAAAAAATAAATGGCACAATAACAGCTAACGGTCCATAGTGATTACTATGCACAAGATAAATGAACTTGCTTATAACATCATTTGCCTATCATTTGATTACAGCTCTTCTTATTGAGATTTGCAGTATTTCTTGAGAATGTGACATGTGTACATCATAAATAAGTCATTAACAACTAGAATGCTTTAATCATTCAAAACTTATATCTGATACCAAATGATTATTTTAACATAGTCTCTAATTAAATAAAAACCCAGCTAAAAAGTCTACTTCAGATTTTACAAATCTAAGGAAATGAATTAGGATTACAGGGGTACACAGTGTATAAATATAACTTTTTGCTTTGATCTTTTCTTTAATAAAACCTAAATTAAAAAATAGAATTCCCTATAAATTATTTATTGGAGGAAAAGATACAAGTTGAGTCTGAAAAAAACAATCAACATAAAAGTCAAGTCCATATTTTCAAGAGTACATTTAATCCAATATTAGCTAATTTAGTTTTATAGCTGGAAATGTCCAATTGCTGATTTTCTTGATTTAGGTGTTATCATTCTGGCAGAATGTTCCTCTTTCCTCTAAGAGGGGAAAGAGATCTTTAATATTCTTCCAGATCTAAAATTCTGGAGGTATAAATTAGGGATCTGACTCTAAATAGTGTGTTTAAATTTTATAAAGTGTTTAAAGAGTAATATTGAGAAATATCCAGAGAAAATGATGATTGTTAAAAGAAAGGAATAAACAAAAAGCGAGAGAGAACCTGACTGTATAGTGATGAGTGAATGAGAGTAGGGAGTTTTCAGTGTGGTTATCCTAAAGCAAAAGCACTGATGATTGAAACAAAGGCAAAAGACAAAATGTTAATCCACAGGAAGAAATACAGGCAGGGAAAAGAGAAAGGCTGGCACCCAAGAATACATATAGTCTTTGGTGGGAAAAGGCAGTTTCCCTTCTCCCTCCCACTTAACTGGATGAGGGGAAAAAAAGAAAAACAGAGATCTAGCAGCACATAAGGACTAGTCCTCCCCACTTCCCAGCAGAACCTAGTATTCTCGCAGTCATTATCTTTTAGGAAAAGATGGCAAAGAACACGACACTGAACAAAGTTATAGAAATAATCCTTTGCAATCAAGGAATTCATAAACTTCTATTTTACCACCATAACTTCATTTAAACACCTCAGCAAATGGTTGGTTGCCGGTCTTTGTAAGATGAGCCTGGGGCATCTTCTGTGCCAGTAAGCAACTTGGTGCTCAGTAACTACTGGGGCTGGGTCAAAAGGACAAAGAAGCCAGCGGAACAGACTCCCCCCGACCAAAACTGGCACAGGTTGAGCATCAAAAAGAATACAGATTATAACTGACTATAAAACATCAAATAAATTAAAAAAAGAACCCAACACATTAAATAAATTAAAAACCCATGAGTAATATTAAAACAAAAACACTAAGCAAAAAATTCAGTCGCCACCACTGCAGGTAACTTTTAGAACAACTATTTACGCTGAAAATTATAAAGAAAAAGCTTCTCTTTTGAGGCAAACTATTATGATGTCTAAAACAAATGGTTAAAATACTAACTGCTGAATCTAGGTGGTAAGTATATGGATGCTTATGTACAACTTTCGACTTGTCTATATGTTTGATATTTTTAATAAAAAGCTAAAAAACAGAATTCCCCGGCCTTTAAAAAAAAGTCACAGTACTTTATACAAAACAATTATCTAATACTCTATATAAAGTCAATTTTCTTCATCCCAATGTTTTTTGTAAGATAACATCAACAATTTAAAGTGAAATTCTGATAGCATATTTTGTTTTAAAAAATTTACCCAAGTTTATAGTATATGCTATACTGATTTCAAACTAAGGATTCCTCACTATTTTTTCTATTTATGAATTAAAATTTATGTTAAGAGTGTATAGGCCCTAAGTATTTTTATAAAAATATGTGAAGATCTGACATAGTATCTTTAATACACAGATAAATATAAAGAGGTTCAGCAATCTGGATTGAATATAAACTATTTAGAACCTATGTATTCAAATAAAAGAGGCTAAATTACATTTTTATTTACTTTTAAAAATTATTTTATTTTTAAAATATTAGTTTCAGGTGTACAAAACAACGTAACAATTAGACATTTATACCCCTCACAAAGTGATAACCACCCCCCCAAGTCTACTATCCCTCTGACATCCTACGTAAGTTACATATCTAAAATTACTGATATCTTGAGTTAGTTTAGTAAAAAGTGTACACATACTTGATATCTTCTGAGTGAAGGTAAATGTCACTATATGTTCTTCTGTTACGTTCTCCAAATGCTGTTTTTCTTCTTGTAGTGCCATTCCAATTAAATGTAACACCTCAAATAAAATGTTTTGTAACTTTTAGTAAAATAAAAATCAAGTACATATTTTTATAAGAAATAACAAAAAAATTCACTATTAAAAAAGATAAATCAAACTATTAAAGACTACGTGCAAAAGAAAACAATTCGAAGTACTAATTTTTATTGTTTAAACTCTATTTCATTTTGTAATAAAGAATTACTCAGCAAGAGAATAATAATTTCTATTTCGGCTAGGAAGAAAATTCAATTGCAAATTCTTACGGTAAGTTAAAATTATTACCAGATGTGACCAGCAATTCATGTAATATATAATTTTCAGCTTTATTCTCTCCCTACACTACAGTCTTAAAAACATCTTTTAAGAATCAGTGGCCAAATAATTAGAGCCGAAAGCATCTATCACGTAATTATCTAGTCTATAATACTACCTAGTTTACTTTATCTTCCTATGGACTAAAACTCTTAATCATCCCAGAAAGAGACATACTTTTATCTCTAATGCCACATAATTTATAAAGATGTTCATAGTTCTTCAGTATATCTCACAAAAAATTCCTTACCAGACTTCTAAGGAAACATGTAACTACACTGAATTTATTTGCTTTTTTATTGCCCTTATCCTGCTCTCCTATTTTTGAAGGAGATACGTATGTTGTGTCGGTATCTTTCCCTACACATAGGGCTATTGTGGTTGTCAGACTTGGAAAAACTAGGTTAGCCTGAATAATGTAAAGCAAATGCATATACAAGGTAAACACTGTTCGCTCCTTTTTTTCTCCATCATTCCCCACAAATCTTCTGCGCATCTAACACCAATGGTCTCCAGTATACTAGAGTTCCCATACTTTTACATTTTAAGTGTTATGTTTATGAATGGGAGGGGGAGAGTGTAAGTATACACATGAGATACCTGAGCCTGCTGAGACATGGAAAGAACCGTAGCTTTGGAGGAAGGCCCTGGAGGAAGATTCTCCATTGGAATCCTGGCTTCACTGCTTTCAAGCTACATCCCTTTAAGGAATCCCTTTGAGCCTAATGGAAAAAACCCCAGCTTCCTTCCTGAGTTTTGAGGGTTACAAATACTGTACCTGTCTAGCACAAGATAAGGCACAGAGTAGGCTAATTCTATAAATTAAATAATTATGATGCTACTTACTAGTTGAGTAACATGGACAAGTTAGTTAACTGAATCTCACTGAAATGTGACTTCCTCACCTATACAATGGAAAAAGTTGTATCTACTAATAGGGGAATTCAATGAGATAATAATTTAAGAATGACTTACATTAAAGCTAAAAAGTAAAATACAAATAACGTTCTAGACTTGCCACTTACTAGTCATAGGACCATATGTCTCTTGAGTTTCGGTTTCAATTGAAAAATATGGGTACTGATGAACTCACAGGTTTTTTGAGAATTAAATGAAAAACATATGTCAAAGATAACACATTTTACAAATATAAGAGTACTGCATAAACAAAGACATAGTAGGACCAATCAATGAGAGGCAGATTGGCCAAGAGGACCACGGTAATCACAATCATGTATAAAATATCTGTCAGGCTCTTATTTTTTTTAATTTTAATTTTTTGGAATTAGCTGATTCATTTTATTTTTTTAATTTGTATTTTTTTTATTAGTTTCAGGTGTGCAAAGCAACGTAATAGACACTTACACACCTCACAATGTGATAACCCCTCTCCCCGCAAGCTACTACCCCTGACATCACATACAGATGTTACAATACCACTATCTTCCTTATTCTATACTCCACCTCCCGTGATGACATATATATAAATATATATATATATATGTTTAATTATAGTTGACATACAATATTATTCTACTTCAGCTTCAGTTGTACAGCTGCCAGGCCCTTATTTTCATTGTCAGACACAAAAGCAGTAACCATATACTATATTTCAAAATAAAGTAACACTACATTTGTCCTAAGTTCTCTGTGTACAGACACTGACAAGAATATTTTGGCTTTTACTAAAAAACACATAAATATGAAATGTCTTCAAACCTACTCTTTGCAGCATGGACTCAGACCAGGCATATCCATTATGTTCCACGGCCCACTGCAGTATCGTTCTCATGATGCACAACATGACATCTGACTGCAAAATGTTAACCAGACTTGCAAACAGAGGGCAGAATGGAGGCAAAACTGGAGGTGGAAGTGCTGAAAATAAAGTTATTATTGGTTTCTTTTGTAGAACACGTTTAAAAAACTTTCCCTTTAACAGATACTTCTGATAGTCTTCACTCAACGAATATTCATTAACACACATCTTAAAGCTGTGTTTTACCTTCTCAAGGTCAGTCACAAGCATTAAAAACAGCTACATACATAGCAGCGCGACAAAGAAAGGCTTTGCTTTTCCATAGAAATATCTTAAGATCTGAGAATAAATCCATTAACCCAAAGACGACTCCGTACAGACTATTTCTGGATTAGCATATGTATTAGTCCCGTGAATGTTCACTCAGAAAGCTTATATTCAAATCTTCTACTTCACCAAGGATAAACATCCTATTCAATAAAAAATGTTTAGTAAGTAAAGGAGTCTCACAGGAGATCTTAGGAAAGATTAACAATACCTGTATCTTCCCTATTTTGTCTTTTCAATTTCCGTTGGGCTTCCTCTGCCTAATAAGAAAGAAATTTGGACAGGCAATTAGTAATACCAAACAACCCAATATCCAAAACTACTGACATAAGTTCATCTTTGTCATGTTATTTTCAGTTTTTTAACCTTAGTTTTATAGTCACCCCAAAACTGACATATCAAAGTTAATTTCCCCTGCCCAAATCCCCCAAAAGGGTTCTTTATTGCTTTAAAATGCAGGGGAAACATGTACAAACCCAAACCAAAAACTTATTTAGGTTTGAGAGCTAAGATATGCATTAAAAACTAACACGTTCCATGTTTAAGTTTTGTTTAATGCCATTTACTGAAAAAAGTGTTCAAAGAATAGACTGCTAAAGGGCAAAATTTAACTAGCTAAGAATAACTAGGAAAACTGCATAAATCACTATGGAAAAGCACAATATTAAGTAGTAGCAATTTTAACGAGTGTAAAATGAACTAACTGATTATAATATAGGTTGACAATTTGTATTCAAAAGTCAGTAAAACACATACAATTATATATAAGTGGATATATATATATATGTATATGTATGTATATAATTATATTGATCTTATATATGTATGCACAAAATACTGGGGGAAAACCCAAAATATTATGTGGCAGTATTATAAGTAATCTGTACTTTCTTCTTTGTATCCTTTTACATTTTTCAAATTTCCTATGATAAAAACGTATCCTTTTTGAATCTGTGACAAGCAGTAAAAGTTTTTTGAGATAAAAACAAAACAAAACAAAGTTAAAAAACCCAACCCAACCCTTTCCCAGTACACTTTTTGTTTTCCCAATTACCTTGGACTGCTCTGCCCTTGAAAAGTGATAGAAATACAAATTGAACTCTTTGGCACACTCTGGTCTCAGTTCATACATGCCTCGTCCTGTTAATCCAGGTTTTCTATAGAAAAAAAAAAAAAAGGTCCTTAAAATATTATTAACGTCATACACTACTTCATTAGATAACAGAAGAAGAAAGCCAAGCTCTCGTATACTACTGATGAGTGCAAGCTGGTACTATTTTCTGTGGGTGAATTTCCCAATCTATGTCCAAAAGTTTATCTGCATCCATTTTATCTAGCACGTTCACACTTTGAGTTTATCCTAACTGGACAAGTGAATGTGATGGTCACTGTAGTGGCAACAACAATTCAAAGTCTAACAACAGGGAATAGGTTACACACACTATGAAATCTCCAAACAACCGAATACCATTAAAAGGAACGTTAACTTCTACATTTTAGACATGTAAGGATGCCTGTGGTTAAGTTCAAACAAGTGGAAAAAGCAGGGTTTAAAGAATCTTTTTATTTTAGGGTTTAAAGAATCTTTTCTATATATTTTTTCTGTGTCTTCTCTAGAAGCAAGTATTGTCTTTATAATCAACAACAATAAAGTCACTGCCATTGGGGTGGGGAGCAAGGGAAGAGCAGGATTAAAACGCTGCCTCAACAACCTTAAGTGGAGAAACTAATTTATTGATTGGGCAACACAATGGATGCCAGAGAAGGCAGCATTCAGAGGCCATCCCACAATTTAAGTGGCACATTCAAATGGAAACAATGAAACCAAGTTTAAGAAAGCTCAATGCACTTACTTAGCTCACCTGCTCAGGTTAATTTTCATTATCTGAAACTATCAGCTATGAACACCTATTCTGAATACAATGAAAATTCTCATAAAGCTACTTTAAGGTGCTGTGCACAGAGCTAGATAAAGTGAAAGTGAAAAATACAGTTCAGAATTATGTATTTCAAAATCTCTGTCAATGTCTGAAAGCAATAATTTTCATTCTCAGTTCCATAAAAAACAAACAAACAAAAAACCACAGAAAAATGTATAAAAAACCTGAATGTTAAAAATAGAAAGTAAACTCACTTGAAATGGGCAACTGCTTCAATGACATTCTCCATACCAGTCTCCTTGTTCTCCTAAAGGTATAGGAAACAAGTAAGTGTGTTTCATGTTAGTATCTGCCAGCACTCTGTGAGCATTGGGCTTTTTATCCCATTAGGCCTCCCTCACACAGCAATCCTATGAAGCAGATACACTGTTATCCCGGTATTTACAGATCAGGATTCTATAGTGAACGTAATGATTAATGTACAATTAGGGAAACTTATTTGGTAAGCTAACATTCATTCAGACTGATATAATTAAAATCAAGTCACTACCATAGGGAATCAAGGCGACAGCTTTCAAAAGAAATTCAATGAAAACTCAAAGTACACATCACATTTAAACAAAATTTATGTACTATATTGTAATATTTTGTGAAATAGTTATATTAATTTCTTATCTATTTTTAGCAACAGAATTTCCTAAATCGTATCATATCCCATGATAAGATGTTAATAGGAATACTGTAAATAAAGAATTGTCTGGTTAAAAATGGTGGGTAAATGTAGTTGCTATCACTTTATACAAAGCATATACCATTTTTAAAATGCGGTTTTACATTTTATTGTTCTTTATTTTAAAGTCTAAGTGATACTGTAATTGCTTCCTCATCTAATAACTCAGGATTCACTTCCTACGTTAAAAAGTACAAGTAATTTTTATCCTGAGTAGAGTTTACTGATATTAAGAAATTATTAATTATTGTTTTCTTAGGTATGATAATAGCATATGGACAGGTTTTCCTAAAAGCCCTTATCTTTTAGATCAGCTTCTCAACCTTGGTACTACTAACATTTGGACCAGCTAATTCTTTTTTGTGGGTGGTCTGCCCTGAGCATTGTGCAACTTTTAGCAGTGTCCCTGGCCTCTGCTTATGGGATGCCAGGAGCACCACACACCCTGCCCTGACTGCCAAAGGTACCCTGGGAGTGGGGGGTGGGGTGGACAAATCCATCCCTGGTTAAGAACCACTGTTTTAGGTATATACAACTTTGTTTACAGATGAAGTGGTAAACCTGGCATTCTCCACAAAATAATCATGTGGGGGCTGTAGGGATTAGTGGTTGGGGTACAGATAAAACATGACCAGTCATCTGTTGAAGCTGGTGATGGGTTCATTATGTTTTCTACTCCTGTAGATGTTTGAAATTTTTCATAATACAAAGTTTAAAAGAAGTATTATTATGCAACAATACAGGTTTAAATCCTAGAAGAATGAACATTAAGGTTGAAAGTTTTGATCTAAAAAATGTATACACATTTTAAGAAAGGAATAAACTATCAAAATTGTAATACTCAATAGGTACCAATAACAGAAGATGAATACAAGTCACGTGCATACATTTTTTTGCCACCCCCAGTGTGTTTCAAAATTGGGAAAATATTTTGAAAAGCCTCAATGAAAATAAAGTCCTTTCCCAACTTTAAGTTTTGGGTTTCTAAAAAGCCCCATGGCTGAAAAATTGGTGGGCTGAATACTTAATATTCCGGGAGGAAAAACAGTTACAATTAACTTATGAAAGCCCCTGTGAATATTATTTTACATTCACTATAATAAAAGAGATGGGTCACTGAACTAAGCACTTTTTGGATGCTTCAGAAGGAAAAAGCTCTGGAAAACTAGCTTTTTTTTTAAGCTGAGCCATCCCATCCTGCTACCTGTTGGCAGCTCAGCGGCTGCTCACGAACCGCTGTTGCTCAGAGCTCAAACTCTTGAGCGAGCTCTTAACCAACTGAGCCACTCGGCCGGCCCTCTGGAAAACTAGTTTACTCACTCCCTTTCTCTAAATACTCTACCCATGGCAACTTTGTACTAAAGACCCTATGACAACCCCTCTCTAATGGATACATATATTCAATCCCAAGGGCCGGTTTACTTTTACTCAGCATATGTATCTCTTGCAAGGTTTCACTGTAAATGTCTATTTATACGCTGCTTTCCACTCCCAGTCCCTAGTTTTCTTTTCAAATTATTTCCAATAGGCGTGACTAGAATTATGCATGTCCTAAAACTGTACTTCTTACAATTGTGGAAAAGGTATACAGAAGTAAATCTATACACACCAGACTGATAGGTAGGAAAAGATTTCTATCATTTTCTTTTAAAAAATGTAGGTACTTACATCTTCAGGTAAAGACTTTACCAATTCACTATGAGCCATAGGCTTGATGCTCAACTGATGGATAATCTCTCGCTTAATTTCATCTGTAGCTTTTACCTGTCCGACTCCAGGACTAAATCTCTCTCCTGTGAACATTGAAAAAGCATATACACACACACACACTTAACCTAAACACAATATTTACATGATAAATACTGATGAGGCATGCAACACAACATATTTTTCTTTCTGCGTAATGGAAAAGCAATGACTGGTCTGCAACAAGCTGGGGTGAGCAGCTCCCAACCACACTTCTGAGTCTCAGACACAATGGGTGAGTGCAGGCTTTAGGCAGTGGAGAGGCAACTCTGGTTGCAATTTTGAAAGAATGGGGTCAGAAGGTGGGAAGGGATTAGTGTAGTCAAGAATTGATAGAGCAGCAGTTGGACAAGTAGCCTAGGGAACTGCCTTCATGCCATCTGCCACATGTAGCAGGGAGAGAGCCTTCCTCTGTCCTATATAGTGGCAAATGAGATTATCACCTTCTGAGACCTCCTTCATTGGGATCACCTCCTGACAGTTGCCAGGAGTCTCTGTTCTATGGGCTGTAGAGAGTCTGAAATAGCAGGGGAGGTGGGAGAAGGTAAAGGATAAAAGAATAGGAAAGATGGAGGCAACAGGACTGAAAATGCAGGCAATAAGAAATCTGCGTCTATTAGCGATAGGTTTCTATTAACCTGGAATTATGATATTTGAAGTCAAGATGACACTTTTGCACCACAAAACCATGGAGGGAAATATAGATAAGATATAAAGTAACAGTAAATAGCTCCTAAATATCCTATTCTTGCTGGCTAAATTCTCCTGTTCCTCCTTTATTCCCCCAAAGTCTTTCAGTTTATTCTGCTTCAACAGTTGCACTCTCTCCTTTTTCCACAGTGCTGTTACACTCACCATTACAGTAACCAGAGGGGACAGAAGGATGGATGCGCTAATCTTCCCTTAAAACTGAGTGGCCACTCAAACAAAACAAGAAACACAGTTCAGAAATTCTGAACTATTTGCTACCACAAAAGCCAATGTAATTTATAAATGTCTCAAACAATCCAAACTTACCAACAAGCATTATAATGAGGTATAGCATTTCTTCTATTAGAGTATTGTTTTGCTGAACTACATCCTGTAACAAGTGGGGGGGAGATAAACTTCAGAGATAAGAATATAAATACCGTATTATTTCAGATGATTAACTTAACTCCAAAGAATGAAGGATGCTTCTTTAGTGATGTGGTGTGGTTTCATAAAAATTGCTCTTACCTTATGGGTAATCTCAGAACTGAATCTTTTTCCATAGTCTGGAGAACTGAAAATCTGATAAAGTTCAAAGCGGCTGAGCATTATCATCAGGAAATGATTTGGATCCATCATGGAGACACCTGTCTTTTTTTTTTTTTGAGATAATGGAAAAGAGGAAGGTCAAAAAAACTACTAAACAATTAGAGATATTTTCGTTTGCATATGAGAAAGCAGCTTGGTGGTTCACCAATCCCAATAAAAGATGGAAACCCATTTAGCCACAATCTCTACTTGTGGTAACTATAAGTATGGAGAGGAACCTAAGCTGGTAAAACAAAACAAAGCATATACAAAACCCCCCTAAATACACACATCAGAATAAAATGGACTAAAGGTTCTCTTTTCTTTTAATGTTTTGAATTAATTGTATCCCTCTGAATTCAGTTCTGAAGTTTTATTTCAGGGTTCTCTTATCACTGTCTGGTGTACAGACTCTGAGAGAAACGTGGTATGGCAATTAAATCTCTGGTATTTTTTATATAAATCATATTAAACTCTTACCAAGAACTCTTACACTAATTTTTGGTGATGAACACTACACTAACTGAAGCCACAGCTTTTAAATATTTAATTCTTCTTTAATTCCCCTTGTACAAATCCCAAATCAACTTGGTTTTAATTTATTTTGAACCAATAATTTTTTTTTGAGATTTACATTTTGTGACTTTTACAATAATTTCTAAATCCATTCAGCAGAAACATGGAAAAGCTACTATGTGAAAAGAAAGCATTGTGCTATGCACAATACACAAAAAAGGAACAAGATGCAGTTGGCATGTTTTAGCGGAGGGGATGGAAAGTAAACAGGCAAGCACGACCAATAGTTATTAATATTACGGTGACAAGAAGTACCACACTATGGGCCTGCCCAAAAAGGGCACTTAGCCACGATTTGGTGTGTCAAGGAAGGCTTCCTGACCAAATGACACTAAACTAAACACTAAGATATGCAGGAAGATATGTTACTAGGCAACTGGAAAAAGAAGGGGCTGGGTGGGCAATGTAGGGAGCAAAAGACATAAGTGTGCAGAGTTTAAGACTTAAGAAAAAGCATGGCAAACTCAGGGAATTTTAACATCGTTAAGTATCACAGGCCTTGAAAATCAGTTTAAGGGGTTTGGGTCCTCAACCTGAGGACAATGAAGAAAGGATGGCATTCAGGTTTCTGACTCTAACAACTAGACAGGTTGTTGAACAATTCACTAAGGTAGGGAATCCAAGATAGGAAGAAGGTATGGAGGAAGAAAGAGGAGTTATTTCGAATATGGGAAATCTGAGATGTGTCCAGAAAATCTAGATGGAAGAGTTCTATAGGCTGTTAGCCATGTAAGTTTGGAGCTTAGTAGACAGGGTTAGACTGGAGTTACAGATCTGGGAGGGGTGATTGATTGTAAGTGATTGGAGTCTATGGAATTACCAGGAAGAACAACACTCCCCACACTTTTAAGTTTAATGCTTTTAATTCATTACCTGAAGCATTATTATATCCTTGTCAAACATTTCACGCCTGCATTTCACATTATGGTAGTAATAAATCTAAAAAAAAAAAGAAAAAATTTAGAGTGAGTAAATAGGTTTTTATTTGTGCAGCTCCCTCCTCCTTCACCCCGCAAAAGAGCACACGGGTTTTGGGTGAGTGGGTGTGCATGCATGCGGCACACCATGTTCTTTCTCCAATAGTTATAATATCTTAGTAGAGATTAATTAGGAATTTCCAGATTACAGGGTTACTCCATGGTTCGTATTTTGCATCCAACTTTCGGGGCCTCTCAACAAAGGCTTATAGCTAACAAAAATGAGAAAAAAACCTATACCAAGCCTTGGTGAGGTTTAAAAATTAAAATCTCAATTTCAGAACTATACTAACAGAATTTTAATCTTTTAACCCAATTTAGGTAGATAAAATCTGAATTTTTATTTTATTTTTTAATATCCAACTTTGTTTCAAAAATGATTTCAAGTGAAAATCAAGAAATTAAGTGTATTTCTATCTTTGATATTGTTTCTTGACAAAGTTGAGGAAAAGCTCTAAGAAACATTTTGGTTTAACATATTTATTGTCTCAAACAATTGTAATATAGATAACTCAACTTTCAGTTAGTAAATATACTGGAAATTACATCCTTCATAGAAGCCAAGAAATGGATTAAAAACTCTCCATAGAATTAAAGAACACGTACCTGGTTTACTAGCGAGAATCCGTTTCTTCTCCACATTCCTGCATGTACTTGGGCACACAGAACAAGACATCTAAGAGGGTGTTCTATTAGCATAGGTGGGCTAAGTTCACTCTGTATATACAAAACAAACACAAAATTCTCAACTTGATAAAATGATTGAATTACATGTAAGCTTTAAATAAAGCACAAGTTAAAATTATTTTAAGGTATATTTGTGTGATGGTAAAATTATGTGTCAACTTGGCAAGGCCGTGGTACCCCGCTTTTGATTAACACCAGGCTAGATGTTGCTGTGAAGGTATTTGGTAGATGTGATTAGTATTTAAATCAGTAGACTTTGAGTAAAGCAGATTACTCTCCATAAAGTGGGTGGGTCTCATTCAATTAGCTGAAGGCCTTAAGACAAAAGGCTGAGGTCCCCCCAAGGTTGCCTTTGGACTTCAGGCTGCAACATCAACTCTTCCTTGGGTCTCCAGCCTGTCGGGCTGCCCTGCAGGTATATTTCTGACATGCCAGGCCATATACCTGCATGAGCAAATTCCTTACAGTAAATCAATCTCTTTGTGTCTCTCCCTCTCTTCATACATACACGTGTGCACGCACGCGCACACACACACACACACACACACACACACACACACACACTCTCTATGGTTGTTTCTCTGGAGAACCCTAATAAATGTTGTTTCAAAGTGATTTCAAATACATGCAATGTAATACATATGTATTTACTTTTAAAGTTAGTGCTACTTACTAGAGGTAGGAGCTCCGGAAATTTGTATGCCACTTCACTTTTGCTTAATAATACATGCAAACCTGCATGGGAGAACAAACAAAAATGTATTTCTGTAAGTGAAAATAATTTAAGAACAAACAAACAAACAAACCCTAAATACTCAGTTTTATATCTAACGTATTTTCTCTTTCTCTTTGGGAGCCTACCATGTTACAAATTAAGATATAAAATGAATTGCATCCAAAAATGAAGCTTTATTCTCATGAACCTCTGTGTCAAAGGCACATTTAGAACTAGAGTCTTAATTACATGTACGAACATACACTGATCACATTTTATGGAAGTAAACGTTAGACATACAAACATAGCAAAAGCAGCTATTATAACTATCAAAGCAATTTATACATGTTATGCCAACTTTAAGAATCATATTTCAGTGGGCCACAGAGTTTGTTCCCATGTAAAGTATACTAGTGAAAGATCCTTCTGGCAACTGAACAGAGAAACTGGCTTTCATTGTATTGATCCTGACCTCAGAATTCAGTTCCCAGAATTCCCAGTTTAGGGTAAAAGCTTCTTTAGTTCCTAAATACAAGGGGCTCTTTTATAGCTAAACCTCGGTTAATTCTGTTAACTAAGAATTAAATGTCCTGTTTATGTTGCTGTCTATACACAAAATGCTTTTTAGTCTTCATCTATAAATGCCAGCCACTTGGTCATGCCTGGTTTGAGGCTTTCCTCATCCAAGAACACCTGCATCATGAATCCCATTCTAATAACCTGAGCTTGGCCTTTGCCACTCAAGCTCCATTAGCACACACTCCAAGCCGTTCTGAAGTTGTTTTGTGTACGTTGATTTAGCTCTCCAGTTAGATAATAAGCATTCAGGCCACGCCTTGTCAAACAGTGAAATAGAATGCTCAAAAATGTCCATTGAGAAGAGCTGAGGGAAATAAAGACCTGGCAGAAATCAGCCCATTTTCAAAGTATTGACTATTGTCCCTGTGGGTAACTATCGGCATCAGTTTCCACCTGTTCAACCAGACAGGACCCACTTCCCTGCATGCTAGTTCAATACTTTTCCACAACAGCATGCTGCAATTTGCCTGTGTTGAGGATCAACAGTTCAGGATGCTTAAAGCACTTACAAAAACAAAACTGGGCCTGAACAAGTTATCGGAGTTAAAAGATTTCCTGTAGTCATAACTTGGTTTCGGGAACTCATTTGTTGTCCTATTGATATTCAGATGTCTAGTTTATGTTAAATCACCACAATTTCAGTAACAATCCAAAAGTTAGAATGCTATCAGCAGGACAATGTGATAATGCTCAGACAATGGAAAAAAATATCTTCAGAAATGAAAGTGGGATCATTACTACTGACCCCATGGAAATTATTAAAAGGATAAAATAGGAATACTATGAACAACTCTAGGCTCACAAGTTTGATAACTCAGATGAAATGGACCAATTTCTTGAAAGACACAAACTGCTAAAAACTCACACAAGAAGAAATGGATAACCAGAACCAGATTGTATCTATTAAAGAAAGTGAATCAATAATTAAAAACCTTCCAAAATGGGAAGTATCAGGTTCATATGGTTTCACTGGTGAATTCTACCAAACATTTAAGGAAGAAATAATATCAATTCTCCACAATCTCTTACACACACACACACACACACACACACACACACACACACACACACACACACACACTTCANCACACACACACACACACACACACACACACACACACACACACACACACACTTTCACATCATATTAAGTTACTGAGCTACACACTTAAGATAAATTACAAATTGTGCAATGAGTAAAAATATCTACCTTTAGAACTTCTCTTTTCTACTCTGAAACTAACTGGAACTAAAAGGAACAATACTATGTAAGTAGGACAAGAATTCTTGAAATCAAGAAATATGGAAGGAAGCTGTACTCAAATGAGTCTGCAGAGATGGACAAGCGCACACTCAAAGTTTTTGGCTGCTGCAAGGTGGCAGCTTCAACAAATATTCTATCAAGTATAAACGGCTTGTAAATCAACTCTTAACAATGAAAAACTATCACCCCAATTTGAAACTTACTCTTGACCTGTTGCTTAAAAAGGTTATCAATAAATGATTAAGAAACAGCTGAGAGTGAGAGAAAATCTAGGGTGGTTTCAATTTATTAGCAATCACTTTGAATTGTAACATAGACTTTGAAGCTGGGTTGAGTTAAACAAGAAAACATGGACCTACATTTAAGTCTGAACAACCACTATGGTACCGTCATTATAGGGCTGCTGGTGCCAAACCACCTCAGAAATCCTAGTCTGACTCTTTCTTGTTGTGTGACACCACACAAATCACCTCTGTGCTTCAGTCTTCCCATATGTGAAGCAAACTTAATTATAATACCTACCTCATAGGCCAATGTGATGATTAAGTAAGTTAATGCATGTAAAACTCTCAGAATAATACGTGGTAAGTATTCAATACATATTAACACAAGTCAATTTAAAAGATAATTTCAGGGTCCTTTTTGGGGAGAAATACTTTACCTGCAAGTAAGCGAGAAACTGGGAGGTGAATGCTAACTTTTTCTTGGGAAACACAGTATCTGATAGTTTCCACTGAGTGTCCACAAATGCTTAATGTGATGGGCTGTTCACCGTCAGTAAAACCACCGTGACACTGCATCAATACAGCAAGGCATTTCTTGTAAGCTTCAATTAACACTTTTTCCTAAAAAAGAGGGTTTTCTGTAAGTTACTCGAAAGGCTGGGTTTCTACAACATTGAATCAGCACCTCAAATTCGATGATGAGTAAGCACCTCAAATATCAATACAGGCAAATCAATCTCAAGATTCCCTCCCCAACTTCCAGTGCCCGGTCTTAGTGAACAACGTCTCTGTCTGTTGTAGAAATCTAGAGGTTATTCCAATACCTGCCTTTCACTCATTCTCCATTGTCTGATCTATTACCAAGCTGGTAATTTCACCTTCGAAATTTTTCTCAAACCTGGCCACTGACTATCGCCAGTAACCCAAAGGAAAGCCAATCAGCACTCTACTCAATTCCCTGCTTCTACTCTTGCCCCCTGCATTCTCCACACAGAGCAATTTTTAAAAACTTGTAAACTGGATGTCACTTTTCTACCTGGCAATCTCTAATGGTATCCCACTTCAATTAGAATAAAATCCAAACTTTTATCCAGGGCCTCCAAAGCCCTGCAAAGTCAGCCCCCACCCACTTTTCTGTCTTCCACCTCTACGCTCCAATCAGAGCCTTCTCACAGCTCTCCTAATGACCATACTCCTGGTCACAAGAGCATGATACAACTGTTCCTCAGTCAGGAATATTCTTTACTCTTTGATCAGTTAACTCGGACACATAGTTAGGTCTGATGGAAGCCTTCTCTGACCTCCTACCGTATATAGGCTCTCATCTCGAGTTTATAGCTAAAACAAGGATAAAATAATTTTAAGACATAGGACAAATGTACCAATACTAAAACTTCATTTTTGGATACATTTAGAAACTGTTCTTTTCATATGTTCAAAATCTAGATGGGATTATGGAGAAAAATGAAGTAACATAAGAGAAAGAGAATATGGATTATTTCCTCCTCTATTTTCCAGATTTTTTTAAGGCTCCAGAATTGTATCAAATTTATAGGTGAAAGAGGAAAATATACTGTTTTATGAGCTAAGTACAGTATCACCACTATCTTCTCCAAATCTCAAAATTTATTTAGAAATCAGTTTATTCCCTACTCCTCCATTTATCTCCTATCCCTCACCCCTAGAAGAAACTCACATCTAAAGCACACCAGTCCTGCATCATTGAAATGACATGTGTCAATTTCATTTGCAATGTGAAGGCTGCTTCCCACTCTGGTTCCATTTCAATATGCTGTCCTACTTGACGTGTAATTGGATCCATTCCCTTAAAGAAAGTGAAAAGATTTTAAATTAATTAAAATTATATTTTTCCTCTTACACAGAAACTTAAAAAACATGTAAGTCTTAACAGGAAGCTTCAAGTAGCATGAGAAGCCCAACTTCTTAAATTACATGTTTTGTTTATCTAACATTCTTTAAAATATTAAAAAAAAAAAATCCCAGTGAAGTATATAACAAATTATTTTAGAGGCAATCTTCTATGTTTTAGACAATAAAATGAATACTTTACTGCAACAATCCTTCAAATTTCTTTTAGCTCTATCATCTATAGAAAAATTATTTTTAAAAATTTGACAAGCTCTTAAAATGTTATTGAATTTATAAATATATTTTATAATATACTAGAACAAAGTTTTAAAATTTATTCCTAATCTGCAACTAAAAGTTTTCAGAGACTGCAATAAAAAGATAAACAAATTTTAATACAGAAGAATATCACTTTTTACAAACTAGCCTAACTACTCTTTGTGTTTCAGAACCGATTAAATAATAGAAAATAGAGGACACTCTGAATATTCAAACTGACCAAAGTAGATACTGTTTCTGTAGAAAATAAAGTCCCTGCAATGGTATTGGAAAAACAGACACACAGACCAATGGAATAGAATTGAGAACCCAGAAATAAACTCACATAAATATGGCAGACAATTTTCAACAAAGGAGCCAAAAGCACACAATGAAGAAAGCTTCTACAATAAATGGTGCTGGGAAAACTGGAAAGCCACGTGCAAAAAAATGAAAGTAGACTGCGACTGCTATCTGTCACCGTGTACCAAAATTAACTCAAAATGGATCAAAGACCTAAACATAAGACCTGAAACAATAAACTGCATAGATGAAAGCATAAACTTATGGATCTTGAATTCAAAGAGGTTTTTATGAATTTGACTTCAAAGGCAAGAGAAATAAAAGCAAAAATAAATGAATGGGACTATATCAAACTAAAAAGCTTCTGTACAGCAAAAAAAAAACCATCAAGAAAACAAAGAAGCAACCAACAGAATGGGAGAAGATATTTGCAAAGAATGCCTCCAATAAGGGGCTAATATCCAAAATAAAGAACTCATACAACTCAACAATAAAAAACAATCTAATTAAAAAACGGGCAGAGGACCTGAACAGACACTTCTCTCAAGAAGACAAAATGGGATCGGCCCAGTGGCTCAGTTGGTTAAGAGCTTGCTCAGGAGTGCAAGCTCTGAGCAACAGGGTGGCCAGTTCGATTCCCACATGGGCCAGTGAGCTGCGTCCAAGCTGAGCAGCCAACAGGTGGCAGGATGGCTCAGCTGGTGAGAGCACATGCTCCTACAACAAGGTTGCCTCTTTGAGATGGTGGGCTATGCCCACCCAGATAGCTCAGTGGATACTGTGAACCATATGACTTCACTTATATGAGGGATATAAAGTTGAAAGAAATTAACGAAAGAGACAAACAAAAAATCATAGACAACAGTTTAGTGGTTACCTGAGGATACTGGGGGTGGGGAGTGGTAGAAGAGGGTAAAGGGGATCAAATATATGGATATATGGTGATGGAAGGAGAATTGACTCTGGGTGGTGAACACACAATGCAATATATAGATGATGTATTATAGAATTGCACACTTGAAACCTATATAATTTTTCTAACCCATGTTTTCCTAGTAAATTTAATAAAAATTAAAAGAAAAACCCCTGCAGAACATAGAAGTATTATAATAAATTAAATGCCCACCACAAATTACCACTCAACACAGGAACTAGAATATTTTCTAAACGTAATAGGTCAACTTTGCTTATTTCTTTCTTAAGAAAGTCAGATAGATATTGAAGGAGTCCCAATGGTACTGCTCAGATTTTTTGATATGTCATCCATCTTCTTATAGTTAAAACTGGTTAAATGTGCCAGTTGGCTTCTGCTTCTAGAGTCTATTTTGTATATGGGGGGTGTTTGCACAAAAGATTTAAACAGAGGGGAAAAGTTCTATATTATATAAATAGTACATCAAGGAAAAAAAGATGAAAACATTAACCCAACATTATAAATTTCTTAAAATAACTGACAATACTTCCATGTAAGCATATTAAAAAAAATAAACTTGCAATCCCCAGACAAAGTATGTTAATGGTAACCAAAAGAAAAACCAAATACAAAAGAACAGTAGATGCCAGAACCTTTGCTGGGAACTCATTCGTTCTACATCTTTCTAAGAGCCTCCAATTAAGGAGGAGCTTCTTGGTCCAAATTGTAGCCACCCAAATCATTCTTTTGGAAGTGTGCCCCAAATGAAATAAATTCATAGACAGAAAGGTGTTCAGATGAGTGAACAATAACAACGGAAGAAAGAAAAGTGAGTGTCTCCCTTTTGAAATGTGTCTATTTATACATACCTGCATACATTTGAGTAATTCCAAAAAGGCATCAAATCCTTCTAGAAACTTCTGCCTCAGATCATCTGACCATTCAGTTGGTTTGCTAATTAACACATACCTGAACAAGATAAAAATAGCAATGAATATATGGATAAACACTGACATTTTACAAGTTGCAACTGGTTTAATAATTAAACAAAATCTTACTTGAGGTCTAAAATAAGGCTCTGAACTCTCCTAAATTTGAAGGCTTGTAAAGCTGTATATCGTTCAAATTGAAATCTGCCCTGGGAATCTCGATGTCTCAAATGATCCATAAATGTCTTAATAATAATGGTCATTAGGTTTTCTTCTGTGATGAGCATCCGAGCCTAGAACAAAGTGCATCAGAGTACATGGTAATCAAAACCTATTTAGTAGAAAGCTAAAAAAAGTCAGCAATATCAGTTGGCTCTTCCAGTTTAAACCTTTTCAACACTATTTAATATCATAAATGCATTACTGTGTATTTCTAAATAACAATTACTTACTCCAATTGCCACTTGTATGAAGTAACAATTATTATCACGGAGAAAGATGCCAGAATGTTAGGAGACAGATCCAAGGTTCATTATTCAAAGACAATTCAGGGTGGGGGTTCTGAACCAGGCTGCAAATTTTCCTTAACTCAGACATTTAGACACCTACAATGGTATAGTATAATTATTCTAGGTTTGTATCACAGATTCTGTAGAACTCAGTATAATAAGTGTATTTCCCCTTAATCTTCTTGAGATTTATTTGTTTCTATGTATAGATATACATATCTACATATTTTTGAATAAGCAAATATACTTAAATGACACAAAAATAACAGGTAAAAAGTAGTCTCCTAGCTACTGGGATCCCCCTTGCAAAGGCAATTTTTGTTAGCAGTTTTCTTGCATATTCTTCCAGGGATGGTGTGTGTAAAATAATAAACACATATATACACATATGTATATACACACATGTATACACTTATAATACATGGAGAAAGTGTTATTAAGGAGATATAAATATGGATGTGTATAATTATATCTATTTTTCCCCCCAAAGGATAGCATATTATAAATACTGTTCTGCACTTTGTTGTTCACTTAATATACTTCAGAGATTGTCCCATATCGGTTTATATAAATTCCCTTACTCTTTTTAACTATCACCAGGTATTCCATAATATTTTATTTAACTAGGTCCTTACCGGTGAGACATTTGGGTTTTCCCCACTCTTATGCTATTTATTACAAAAGATGCTGTAACAAATATGTACTGCAAGGATATGTATAGAATAACTTCCTAGAAGTGGAGTTACTACACTGAGGTGTATGTACATTATAAATTTTGACTAATAGCACCAAATTGTCCCCTCAATTTATATGTCCATCTACAACATGTGCCTTTCCCCTCCTGACCTCAATAACACAACATGACTCCAAACGTTTTTTTTTTTTTTAAAGATTTTTATTGGGGAATTGGGGGGATGGGAACAGTGCTGGGGAATTGGGGGAAGGGGAACAGACAATTTGCTGTCATTTCGTTCTTCAGTCTAGTTGTGGAGGACGTTGCTTCACTGGCCCAAGTTGGCACCATCATTGCGCTCTTCCCGGGTGAGGCACATCAGTCGCCGGCTTCTGGACGGCCGCTCACGACGGCTGCTGGCCACTCACGCTGGATGCTGGCTACATACAGTAGCACATGGCATCCCACTGCCACAGGGGCTGCAGCCTACGCCGTTGCCGGCAACTCACGGCAGCCCAGCTCCAGGTTGAGCTGCTGTTCAGCATCTTAGCTGTGGAGGGCAGTGTCACTGGCCCTCATATGTGGGATCCGAACCGGGGACCTCTAGCGTCCCAAGCCAGCTCTTAACCATTGCGCCACTCGGCCAGCCCAACAACTCCAAACATTTCAATCTTTACCATTCCGATGCTTTTAATTTACATCTTATTATAAATGAAGTTGAACTTCATAACAATTTGCATTTCCCTTTTCTGCTCCATAATAAAGTCAGAAGGTCTAATAATACTTTGAATACATTATTACTGATATTAAAAATCATGGATTTCCCCTCGCTTTTATAGCCTAACTAGGTTCCAGGTTGTTAGTGGTGTGGGGTGACTATTTAACCATGTCTTACATTAGTCAATATCAGGTAATTAATTAGAACTATAGAAAGTTGCACCAAAAAGTAGGACAAAAAAATGCAAAAAATAAATCTAAGAATATGGTAAAGTCGTATTCTAATGTAGAGATTAAGTTCTAAGGTCATCAGATAAGGAGAAAATCTATATAGTTAAATGTACCTTTGAAAAACTTAAATAATCATCACATTGCCATGATTTAGGCCCCAAGAAGCTCAAAAGTCAACAGGATTGATTAATGGCTGTTAATTTTCCTAGACAGTGAAGAGTAAGGTCAAGTTTGAAGGAGGGGAGGTGTTAACAGGTAAAAGGACTTTCCTTTTCGTTTTTGTTTGCTATATTAGTTGATTTTGATGAAGTTAAATGAGTATAATGCAATTTCACTAACCTAAGGAAAAACTCTGTAGAGCTTGCTTGAAAGACTTACAACAGAAGTAAAAGAAAATTTGAAGAGACAATTTAATATTGGTGGAATGTAAATCTCATCAACCAAGGCACTTTTTTTTTTTTTTTAGCTGAGCCATCCTGCTACCTGTTGGCAGCTCAGCGGCTGCTCAGCTCGGGCCGGGACTCGAACCGCTGTTGCTCAGAGCTCAAACTCTTGAGCGAGCTCTTAACCAACTGAGCCACTCGGCCGGCCCAAGGCACTTTTTTTAAAAAAAGATTTTATTGGGGAATTGGGGGGAGGGGAACAGACAGGTAGACAAATTGCTCTTTTGTTCTTCAGTCTAGTTGTGGAGGACATCGCTTCACTGGCCCATGTTGGTATGATCATTGTGCTCTTCCCGGGTGAGGCAATCGGTCGCTGGTCATTGGTCGGCTGCTCACAGCGGCTCACGGCAGCTCACACTAGCTGCCGGCCGCTCACGTTGGCTGCCAGCCACTCATGTAGCTCATGGCAGCCCACTGCAGCCCTGCTGCAGCCTACGCCGTCGCCGGCGACTCACGGCAGCCCAGCTCCAGGTCGAGCTGTTGTTCATCATCTTAGCTGTAGAGGATGAGCGTCACTGGCCTTCAATGTGGGATTCGAACCGCAGCCCTGCTGCACAGAGCTGGCGATCCCAAGTGAGCTCTTAACCAGCTGAGCCACTCGGCTGGCCCAACCAAGGCTCTTTTTAGCAATTTCAGTTTCAGATAAATGTTAAAAGATGTGGTTCATCCACTGTATAGTCTGGGCTTTACTGGGTGCCAAATAAAAGAAATCAATAGGGTGGCCCATTAACACTATCCCATTAAAGTAGGGAAGTTATTCAGGCATTTCTACTTCTAAAAAGATAACTAAAGCAATCACATTTTTCCAAGGTTACAAAAGAAAAGAAAAATAAAAAACTTTAAATGCTTGGCTTTATCATTTCATGCCCAGATTGTTGCTAACCTTGTTTCACGGTAATTTTCAACATTAAATATCTAACATTATTATTATTATTATTTTAATTGGGGAGTTGGGGGGATGGGAACAGCACTGGGGAATTGGAGGAAGGGGAACAGACAAGTTGCTGTCGTTTTGTTCTTCAGTCTAGTTGTGGAGGACGTTGCTTGACTGGCCCAAGTTGGCACCATCATTGCGCTCTTCCTGGGCAAGGCAGATCAGTTGCCGGCTTCTGGACAGCTGCTCACGGCGGCTGCTGGCAGCTCACGCTGGCTGCTGGCTACACACGGTAGCCCATGGCAACCCACTGCAGCAGGGGCTGCAGCCTAGACGTCGCTGGTGACTCACAGCAGCCCAGCTCCAGGTTGAGCTGTTGTTCAGCATCTTAGCTGTAGAGGGCACTGTCATTGGCTCTCATATGTGGGATCCGAACCGGGGCTCTCTGGCGTCCCAAGCCAGCTGTTAACCATCGTGCGACTCGGCCGGCCCTCTAACATTATTTTTATACAGTTCTAGTACTTATCACCCACCGTAAAAAAATTACTTGATTTTTTTTTTTTTTTAAATTTAGCTGAGCCATCCTGCCACCTGTTGGCAGCTCAGCTTGGGCCAGGAATTGAACCGCTGTTGCTCAGAGCTCACACTCTTGAGCGAGCTCTTAACCAACTGAGCCACTTGGCCAGCCCCAAAATTACTTGATTTTTATGCCTACAATTCACTTTGCTTCAAAATACATTCTTGCTACTTAATTACAGTTTTTATTCATTTTATGTAATTCATATTTAATTTTGTGTTACAAGGCTCATTATATATCTAACAGCACATTCAAAATGGACCCAATTCTTCCCTAAGACTATGAAAAACTTCACTGAGTAATAATGGCCTATGCACATAGTTTTAGTTAAATTAAACATGAGAGAGCATACAGGGATAACGCTAACTATAATGAGGGCACACTATATAAAATAAATGAGAATGAGAAAGATACTCTAATCACTTGAATTATTGTTAGTACGTTCTTGACCAAACTATTTCAAAATGAAGATTGGGTTAATTGTAAGGTAATTCTGATTCAAAAGGTACCAATAAACGAGATTCTATTACTGCTATAAAACATTTCACTAATCTAGTGCAAGTGATTTTTAACTAAGGATGTGCATAAGAATTACTAATGGTGCTTTTTCAAGAAACTATATATGTACTCTTCTGCTTCCAGCCATGATGGAGTAGCTTGAGGTTGACCAACATTTCCACCAAAAAAACTAGAAAAGGTCAGTTAAAAAAAAGTTTGGAATCCTCCGAGTTGCTGAGGCAACAAGAATTTGAGGGGCTAATACTACGGAGAGAAAGGGAATGGCACAGGTGAGCCAACATTCTGCAACTGCTTTTCCCTCAGCATTGGACTCTCCTGGGAGCAGGGCAAGATGGAGCTTGAAGATCCTAGGATTGTGACAGAGCTGCTAATAATAGGGAGAAAAACCTGTTGAGATTTTAGCCATTCCAAGGTGTTGATGAGGCCAGGATTCCAGTAAGAACAGAAGGATGGGAACCAGGTCCAACTTTCTTCCAGTTTTCCCCTCAAGACATTTGCAAAATTCTGAAGCTATGCAGGATAGAGGTCTAAGAGGAGCAGAAGGCCTAGAAGAGCAAACAGTGATGTGGCAGTGCTACCAAGTGAGGAAATGAGACTGGAATTCAGGACCCTATAGACGGGAGAACTCGAGTAAACACTCAGGTTCTAAACTGGAAACCCTTACACGGTTATATCCCAGGGGTGAGGATGAATCAGAGAAATGCAGTCTTGCCAAAACAACATGGAGTCATGTCAATTTCTGATCAGACTACAGTGATCAGCCTCACTCTATCTGCCTAACAATCTTAAGGGGAGTCTTCTTGGGAGAAAGCCATTATGCAGTGTCTATGATTTTTTAATAAACAATGTCCTATCAAAAGGCAATGAGAAAGACAATAGGGCAAAAAGCATATTTGAAGAGAAAATGGCTCCCAGATTTCCAAAACTAAGAAAGGCACCAGCCTGGAGAGTTAATATTAATACCTACCAGCTCCAATTTATATCAATAAAGAAAACCATACCTAGGTAAATCATAGTAAAACTGTTAGAACCTAAGACCAACATCAGTAAAAAGTTATTAGGCATTCCAAATGGCTGAAAATCCAAAGGGTAAAAGACAAACAAACAAAAAAACAATAGAAACAGAACTACAGATGATTCATCCAGATAATGGCATCATCAGGCAATGACTTTAAAATAGCTAAGATTGGCCTTTTTTGAGCATTTTGAGCCTTGCTTCTGCTTGGGGCCTGCTCCAAACTCTTTGGAGTGTACTTTCTTTTCTAATAATGGCCCTTGAGCCATTCTCTACTACTGTTGGGGCCTGCTTCTGTTTCTTTTAAATGTATTTTTTTCTTCAAATAAACTCCTTTTCTGCAACTTAAAAAAAAAAAAAAAGCTTAAGATGTACATATTCAGGAAACCGAGGAAGAGATGGGAGGATTTCACCAGAAAACTGGAATCTATTTAAAAAAATGAACTTATGCTTCAGGGTTCAGAGAACATGGAGTAGATGTACTTTTCTCTAGTCTTTCCATTAAGTACAACTAAAAAGTCTGGACGTTATATGCAAAAGAAGACACCAGAAGACTCTGAAATGTGGGGAGAAAAAGGTACACTGGCTAGGGGCCTCAGAATAGAAGGAATGACATGGTAAAGAGTTTTGTTTTTTTTTCCCCACCTCCCAGACTTGGAGCTGAAGAAGCTGACAACCTGGAAATGCCAATGGGCACAGATTTTTTTTTTAAGCCCCAATAAAAGCCTGCTCTCTCTAGCCACAGAGAAGGAGTAACCTAGCGGGACAGAAAACTGTCTGACAATAATCCCTCCACTCGAGCCAACCACCACAGAAACAAATTGTGGCTTCATCTTCACCGACCCTGGCAAAGGCTGAGTGGGGAGCCTAGGCTTCCAGCCTTGAGGGGCTGAAACATGGTGCCTGACTACAGTAAGTCAGGGATGTATGCCATAAACTCTCAAGCAATGCTACTCAGAGTATAATCCATAGGCTGGCAGCCTGTAAACTGCTTGTTGCCAGGTGTCGCAAGAAGTTTGCACAAGAAGGTAAATCAACTATTTACAACAGTTTCATTGAGCCGACATTTTTTTCACTGCAAGATTTCTGCTGAAAGCAGCAGTGTGTTGATTCACATTCTAGTACAAACTGTTTATCTTTTCGTAACTGACACTGAGTAAAGCTGCTCTAGAGACCCTTAAAAGTATTACGTGAATGCACAACTAACAATAAAGGGGGAAAGTGAAATAATAAATATTTAATCCAAAAGAAGGTAAAAAGGAGAGAAAAAGAAACAAAATAGGTGGGTCAGACAGAAAAAAATTGTAAAGTGGTAAATATAAAGCCAAATATGAGTAATTATATTAAATGAGCAGAAACTGAATTAAAATATTAAAAGTATCAGATTAGATTAACAACAAAACCCAAATACATGCTTTTTACAAGCAATACAACTTAAATATAAGGGTACAGAAAAGTTAAAAATATAATATTGGAAAAGACAAACTATGCAAACACTAACCAAAGAAACCAGTTGTTGCTGTAGTATGGGATAAATTAGACTTCAAGGTCAGAAGTATTAATTGAGTTGAAAAAAGGCATTCCTAATGATAAAAAGGCTCTATCTGGAAAGCACAACATTTCTAAATTTGTATGCATTCAATCCCATAGCTTTAAGATACATAAAGTAAAAACTGAGGAGAAAGACAAATCAAGAATCATTGTGGGAGACTATTAACATGCTTCAACAACTGACAGACAAGTAAACAAAAAAATTAAGTATAAAAAAGACTTACACAATGAAAATTAACAAACTTGACCTAGGTGACATGTATAAATACTGCAACCAATTATTTTCAAGTCCACACTGAACATTTATCAAAACTGTACACATTCTGGGTCATAAAGCAAGGCTCAACAAATTTCAAAGGACTGAAATCAGAGTATGTTCTATGATCACAGTGAAATTAAGCTAGAAAATCGTAACAAAATAATTAGAAAATGTCCAAATGTTTTGAAATTTAGCAATATACTTCTAAGAAGTATAACCACAAAGTAGAAAAAATGGGTCAAAGACGAAGTCACAAAGGAAATTAGTTTTATGAACTGAATAATGAAAATGACATAGCAAAATTGTGGGATGTAGGTAAACAAATGATGCTTAGATGGAAACTTAAGTCTTAAATGTTATCATAAAAGGAAGGCTGAAAGTCAATGATCTAAATATCTCAAGAAATTACAGAAAGAATGTCAGTCATCATGTGAATAAAATCAAGTGTCTTTCTCATTCTTGATCCCAGGGGGAAAGCTTTTAATATTTCACCATTAAATATAATGTTTGCTTTGGGTTTTTACTTTTTGTTTTGGTTCTAGGTACTCTATCAAATTTAAAAAGTTCTTTTTCATTTCTAGTTTGTCGTGAGGTATTTTTTGTTTTAAATCATGAATGAGTGTTTAATTTTCATGATTTTTTCCCCCCTCTTTTTTCATCTGTTAATAAGGTGAATTATGCCAGTTGATTCCCCCCACCAAAACGTTCGACTACTCTTGCACTAAGGAAATAAACCAAACTTGATTGTGATGTACTGAGGGTGCCAAAAAAAATGTACACATTTTAAGAAAGGAAAAAAACTATTAAAATTGTAATACTCAATATATACCGATAACAAAAGATGAATATAAGTCAGGTGTATACATTTTTTTGGCACCCCTGGTATTATCCTTCTTTTACATTGCTTGATTCGATTTGTGTGAACTCATTTGTGAGAGAGATTAGATAGTAATTTTCTTTTCTTATAATTGCATTGCTGGTTTTTAATATAAATTGGCAAGTATATTCTCTTTGTCTTCTGATATAACAGGTGTATTTCTTTCTTAAATATTTGGAAGAATTCCTCTGTGTAGCCATTTGGGCCTGCGGGTTTGTGACATTTTTCTATACTAATTAAAATTTTCTATTTTTTCTCTTTTAATAACCTGTGGTTTTTCTTAGGAATTTGTTCATTTTATCCACATTTCTAATTTTATTAAGTTGGTCCTAGTATTGTCTTAATTTCTATTCAATATCTGTAAGATCTGTCGTTTTTTGTTTAAATTTAAAATTTTCTGTTTTTCTCAGTAGTCTTTCTAGCACTCTAACCTCTTTTTCTGGTCTTTTCAAAGTACCAACTTCTGGTTGATTTTTCCCTTTCATACATTTACTTTTATTAATTTCTGCTCTTTATTATTTCCCCTTTTCTACTTTGTTTAGACAAAAAACCTAAGTTGTTACAATGACCTTCGAGGTCTGGCACTGCCAACTCCCACCTTCACCCCTACCCCTAAACTCAGTGGCCTCACTGACCATTCTCCCCACTCACTCTGCAACACTAACCCACTAACCTGGTCTTGGGGTCTTTCTTCTGAAACGCCAAGTGCACACTCATGTCAGAACTTTTGTACTTCCTGTTCCCTCTGCCCAAGAGGATCTTCAGTTAGTCACATCACTTACTCTCTCACTCCATTCAGGTCTCTGTTCAAACCATCTCTCTGAGGGGACTTTTCTGATAACCTTGTATAAAATATGACCCTTCCACTGTTACTCTCTACCCGCTTAACCTGCTTTTCTACTTCATAGCAATCATCAACACTTGATTTTTAATAAATAGTATGCACTTATTTGTGTATCTGTCCCTAATTAGACTATAAAATCCATGGAAACAGGGACTTCTGTCTGTTTTGTTTACGCCTGTATTTATCTCCAGAGCCCCAAATAGTGCCTAGTTAGTAAGGGTGCTATATTGAATAAGTGAATATATACACTATTTTTCTAGTGTTTCTAAAGGAGTCAGGCAAGAAACAAAGACATTGAAATATTAGAAAAAAAATTATTCGAAGATTACTAGAAATTCCAAGGAATGAACACAAAATATTAGAAGAAATGTTAAGAAAAGGACCATACAGGTACAAGATAGATATATCAAAATGAGCAGTTTTCCTACGTAAGTAGCTATAGCCAGAATTAAATTGTGAATAATTTAGAACATCGAAAATATAAAACCAGATAAATTTAATTTAAAAATGTGTAAGACCCCATAACAGAAGAACTATGAAGCTTTTACTAAGAGCATAAAATAGCATTGAATAAATGAGGACAAATTATGTTCCTAGATAAGGGTATTCAATATTGCAAAGATACCAGTTCTTCCCAAATTATCTATAAATACAGTACATTTTCAGTGAAAATCCTAGTGTGGTTTTTTTTGGAAACTGACAAACTGATTTTATTGGGTTGTTGGAAAAGCCATGACACATTTTTGCAACGAAAAACATAGAAAAAATATGTCATGAGTTTTCCGACAAGCCAATAGTTCATGTTTTAAAAAAAGGCCTAAAAATAATTAAGAATTTTTTGGAAAAGTATAACGAAAGATTTAGCTCTGTAATATATCAACATGGAATATTAAACTAAAATTATTAAAACTAGGTACTGGCATGGAAATGGACAAAAAGATGAATGGAGGAGAGAAACACAGATTAGAATATTGAATACACTTGGGATTGTCTCAGAGGCTTCTCAAACTTATTCCTGATTAAGCTGAAAGCATTATTTTCCTTCTTCACAAATCCGACTCATTCTCCAAAACTCCCTGTTAGAATGGCATAGCATTCATTCACTTGGATACAAGTCAGAATCCTGGGAATCACCTTTATACTTTTCCCTCAAACCCAAGAGCCAATCTTCACCAAACCCAATATCCCTCAAAGCCAACATCTGGCTGGTTCTATAGATTTTACTGCCTAAATATCTCTCACAACTCTCGTATTCACCGCCACAACCCCAGTTCAAGTTACCATCAGTTCTTGTTTGGATCACCGCATTAGCTTCTAATTAGGTTCCCCACATTCACTTTTGCCCTCCACCAAATTGTTCTCCAAACTTATAAACAGCATGATCTTTTAAAAATCACAAATGTGATTGTGTAAGTACCACTTAAAATTCTTCAATGCCATCTCATGCTCCCAAAACAAAAATCAAAATCCTTAACTAGTCTATAATAATATTTCATTAATGGGAAAATAGACTTCAGACAGCTTTAACTGTACTAGAATATATCCTTGAACATAAAAGTAACCTGGGAAAACACACACACACACACACACACACACCCATAGAAAATATACCTTGTTAGTAAAATAACTGTAGAATACTCTTAAGTCTATAGTTTGGCCCATGCCTGCGTTTCTGGTCTCATTTCACCACATATTCAAGGATCCTCAACTGTACTAGCCTTTTCTGGGCACCCTGTATAGGAACTTTTCTCCTATAGGACTTTCTTAAGTGCTGGTCCATCTGCATGGACTTCCCTTCACAAACCCAAATAAAGGTCCTCAGCGAATCCCTCTCTGAATTTTGGGAAAAGGTCAGATCTCTCTATTATTTTCTCTCAAAACAACCAAATTCTTCAGTTCTCATTCTAATTTTAATTAACCATTTGTGTGAGTCTTTCCCACTATTTTAAGTTCCATGAGGGCAAGCACCACATCTGTTTTTGTTCACCAATGCATTCCTAAAGCCTAGAACTGTACCCAGTAAATAACAGGTGCTCAATAAATTTTTGTTAAACAAATTAAATGAATTTTAATTACTCAACAGTACTAAAACAGTGATGCCTCTGGAGCAACTAGAGAAACTTAGTACAAGACCACCTAACCCTCATGATTCAGTTGCCTTTGCTACCCCTTTCCTTGTTAGGGGGAAGGGAACTTCTCAAAATATGAGATTATATATCATATGCTATCTGTTTCTAATGGATAAATTTGTTAAACAGATCAGCTTAATTTTAACTCATCAGTTCAAAACCTCGGGAAAGTACTGTGAGAAAGTACACATTAAGGTAAATGAATTTTCCCTTCCAGATTACATATTCGAGGATATGTTCTAGTGTGGTTAAAGGTGTCTGATCACCCATTAATAAACTATTATTCTATTCCGGAATATACAGATCTTAGTTCTCTATTATTTTAAGGCTTTACTTCTGTTAATGGAAAACAAAAAAGCTCTTCTTAGTCTTTCAGTACTTACAAGTGAAGGAACTGTGAATATCTGAACCGAGAGGTCTGCGACTGAAAACTCTCTGTCGTGGTCATCTGTCACATAATCACTCTGCAAACGCTCATAGTTCTATTAAGAAGGCAAAAAAAGGCAAGGAGTGCCAGCTATCAGTTACAAAGAAAATGCAAGCACTACTCACCAGAGTAGGTGCGGTGAAGAACTGGACAGACAGAGCAGTCACGGACACTGCTCGCTCGTGATCATCCTCCATAAAATCTCTCTGCAACTGCTGGTAATTCTAAACAACAAGGGGGAGATTCACCTCTAATCCACATTGACCAAATGTTTAAGGATGATAATGAAAAGTCAGGGTTGGAGGAGTCAATAAGGTAACACTATACGAATGACAACTGGAAGGATTTCTACCAATTAAATTCTGTATAAATATTGATTCCCAACACAATCTTCTCAAATGGCAATTTATGAAGTGAAACAGGAGTAACAGATACTAAACTCCTGGGATGTCATCGTACATTGGATGAGCTAAACCACAGAACTTTACACGGTCTCTGATGGCACCAGACTTGTATTACTTCTGGGTGCATATCAGGATCGCTGATGGCTCTTTCAAAGTACACGTGCTTGGGCCCCATTTTTGGTGAATCTGCTTCAGAAGGTTTGAAAGAGGTCCCGAAATGATTCTTACACACTATCTTGGTTAAGAACTCCTAACTTAGATGAATAAAATAAAAAACAGGTAATTAGCGTAATCACATGCTGCTAAAAAGGAAGAACATAATAACATTATAAAACAACCTAGAGTTAATGATTCCTAAATCACATCTATATACTCGTATACATGTCATTTCAACTAAGATTATCTCTTCTTTACACAAATTTTAATAGGAATAATAGCATCATTCACAATGGCATAGGTTTAAATTCTTCATGTATCATTTCACATCATATACGCCGTATAGATGGATATTCATATTATCACGGCAGATGAACAAGAAAAGTCTCACTGTTAAGAATTTTATTCTATTGGTAAAAGATAAAAAGATCACTTTTGAAGTTTCTTAGAATTGAAAATCAACACAATGACATATTACTATTAGCTGCTAACTTTACAAAGCCTAGATATAACCATGGGCTAGAGTTACTCTGTATATAATCTATTTTGTTAATCTTCAAAACTGAGAAACTAGTTACCTTTGCAAATCGAACAGCAAACAGTTTCTTGTATTTCAAATCCATAAGTAGACTGCTCATGAACAACTGATGATACACGCTTCTAGCACCTTTTACAAAAAGAGCAGATGTTGCGATGACATTATCAAACAAGCCTAAATTACATTTCCGACAGTCTTTATATGATCAACTGTATTTTAAGTCTTCAGAGCAAAACTCTACATGTGCTCCTTAGTATAAAATATTTGTAAGCTGCTTCTTAAAAAAAAATCAGTTTTTCTAAATAGTTTTCTAACAAAATATAAAGGCTATTTAATTTGGGCCATGAACCCCAAAATCTGTTTGTTTTTTTTAAAGGCTAAGACTGCATGCGCTAATTCTAAAAACCATAAATACATTAAATACCTGCCCAAAGGAAAAAAACTTTAATATCCCAATGACCTATGTAGGTTCCTCTATACCTCAAAAGTAATTAAGAGATTCACCTTTCCACAATTTGGAATCGTTAAGCATCAATCTATCCACAAGAGAAGAGTTTTCACCATCTGGTCCTTCTTGTAAACCAACTTGACATAAAATTCGACGAAGGCCATCTTAAAACAGGAAGAAAAGTAGTCATGAAAATAGAAACTTCAAATAGTAAAATGACATTTTAGTAGAAATGTTCATATGGATCTATGATTGTACATGTTTTATTAAAGGTCAAATTTATTCAGAAAAAGTAAACATTTAAAATAAGTATTTTACTAACATTTTCACAAAAAAGGAGAAAAATTCCAAACCTTGCATTATTTCAGAACATCAAAATAAATGTCTATCAGAAAGGCAGTGACCTCTTATGCTGTAAAGAATTTGAAGAGCTAAGTTTCTAAAAACCACTGAAATGAACATTATTCTTCGGGCACCGATGCTAATTAAATCATATTATAGTAAAACTGTTATATATCCCATGACAGCTGAAAGGTATGTATAAAATTGTGCTACCATTTAAAAGAATGCATGAGCTCTGAGATATAATATATAGCAGCACTTTGTAGTAATGCTATGCAAAATGTTCTTCATTTATTTAACAAAAATTCACTGTGTACCTATCTATGTGTACCTACTATGTGAGGGGCCCTGGAAGACAAATTCCTACATCCTCTAAATGCTCAACTTAAAAAACATAAAAAGGTCTTCGAATATTAATACAAGCATTAAAACCAAAACTTTAATACCATTTTGTTTCATAATTAATAATTAAAAATCATTGTTTTTAGTCTTCTACAAGCATGCAAAACAACCAGATAAAAAAAAATAGAGTAATTTTACTGTAGCACAACACTTGACATACAGGCATCCAATGGAAAACACCGAAACTTAAAAAATGAGGATAAGAAAAGTAATTGGAAAGGCATTTATAAGGCAAGCAAACACATTCTCCTAAATTTCCATACCTCCATATTTTTACTTGTCAGTTCAGTGTGGCAATGCTCTTTCTAATAGCCATTCAATACACGTTTCAGAAATTTTCTTTATAGTAAACATCAGAATGTCATTTATCCAAACCACCTCTCTTGCCTGAAGAACAGTATGACGTATGGCTTTGATCTATGCCTATTTTACTCTTTAGTGTTATACACCAAACCTGTATTTTTGGCATTGGACATGAGGGTTCTTAATTCTGTTACCATTACATAAAACAGATTATCTGATTTGTAGATTGTGCAAAAACTAAAACCAAAATTAGTAACTTCCAATTTCCAAATTTTCAGAGTTGCAAATTATTGGGAACCAAACGTTGTAGGAGTCAAAACAAAGATAACATTAGTTTTTCATCCTTTAAACTGCTAACCATTTAGGCTTTATTTACAGTAGCATTTGCCGGCCTGTTAAGTGAAACAGAGTCCACAGGAGGCTGTGAAAAAAATGGTTCTTTAATCAAGTCTGGGAGATTTAGATTTTATAAGCATATTAAAGTCACTTATAATTGTTAAAACCCAGTGTTTCCTGCATTTATTGGAACACAAAATTGTATGCATATAGAAAAATCCTGTGGTCAAAATTTGGGAAACAGGTTTTTCTGCAAAGATATTCTGAGAAGGTATTTTAAAATGTGACATTAAAGCAAGAAATGATTCCACTTGATATTTTTTCCAAAACAGTTTTACAAGGACATATGAGCACATTTTTAAGTCAATTAGCACAAGCTTTTATGAACTTACCTGAATATCCAATAATACTTCCCAGCCAAGACAAAATTTTCAAACCAAAATTCTGATGTGCGACAATTGATGAATGCATAACTTGAACTTTGAGTGGCTTTGTCTGTCTACTGGTATTTCTCTTAAAAAGAAATGGCAGGATGAAAAAACAAACTTAAAAAGGCTATTTTATAAAAAAAAGTTAGTATTTTCATTTCATATAACTACAAACTGTTATTATTTTTCCTTTGTTTATAACAGCCGTTCTAATGGGTATTAAGTGGTATCTCATTGTGGTTTTTCTTTGCCTTTCCCTAATGACTAGTAATGTTGAGCATGTTTTTATGTGCTTATTGGCAATTTGTGTATCTTCTTTAGAGAAATGTCTATTTAAGTCTATCAAAACTTATTTAACATGTTGTCCCCCTTTCATTTTTTGTTTGGATCATCTTTCTACCCTTCCCCCATTTATCCTATTTCCATAACCCACATTAACACAGTTAATAACTCTGCATATTTTCTCCATCTATATATTATTTATGTATACATTAATAAAGATTTTCGATTTACAAAAATGGGATACTATACATACTCTTGTGCATCTTTGCGTTAACCGATTTTTTTGGTTAATGACTTGTAATATTCTGTGGTGTGGATTTATTCAAACATCCTCTAGAGAAGGGCATTCATATTCAATTTGTTTTCAGTCTCCTGTGACTACAAAAAAAGCAGTACTAAACATCTTTGTACACACACTTACTGGTGCTTATTTCTATGGGATAAATAAATTACTAGGAGAGGTGAAACTTTAATAGATGTTACTACACTGTTTTCTAAAAATGCTGTAGCAATTTATTTTTATACAAGCACTCTACCCTCTGAATCTCTGCCAGCAAGGTATTTGATCTCCATTTGATGGATATGAAATCCTGTCATTTTACTGACTACTAGTGAGTTTGAGTCTAATTTCATATATATTGACCACCCACATTTTCTGTTGTAATTACTTTTTCATATATTATGACCATTTTTCTATTTTGTTATTTGTTCCCTACTTGATAATTTATGAGTGCTGTTTATCATAAACATTAAATGTCTACCCTATGTGTCAGAAATAATTTTCTAATTCCTCGGAGTCTAGCCTTGGTTAAGAAGCTCTCCCACTCCCTTAGAATATACCTGTGGTTTTCTAGATTTTCCTCATACTAGTATCTATTTTGGGACTTTCTATTCTATAATATGAATGTATCTATGCAAACACCACCAGAGATTACACTTTTTAAAAAAAGGAAAAACTGAAACAATACTCCTGAACGTTTAAGAATTTAAAAGGAAACAGCAATGAAAAAAAAATACCCTTTTCTTTACCATTGTAAACATTTCATTCCAATTGCTTTATCACTTGCCCATTATCTTTCTCTACAGATACACACACACACACACACACACACACACACACACACACACA
>NW_017731422.1:3604896-3610003 GCF_001890085.2 Hipposideros armiger
CAAAAAAAAACTTTCTAAGACATCTCTGATGGAGACAGGAAGGTAGAAAATATACATCTCATCTAAATATTCATTTTCTACATCAACCTTACACAGCTTTAAAAAACTAGATTAAAGCAGTAATGCAATGCTCAAGAAACATATCTTTAAACGTGATTTTTGGCTGATGTTGGCTTCATATTCATGAGAGCAGAAAAATGTTTCATAAATGTCAAGATATGGAACTAGTTTTAAACTTACAGGAAATAATAGTGTAGGCATGTTTTCAAATTACTTACCACAATTACTGATTTTGCTTGTTCACAATACTGGAAGTCTCCATATCGAACAGACCTACGTCCCTGTAAATAAAGGTATTTAAAATTAACTAGTAAAAATATTATATTCAGTATTAATAACTTTTGAATCAGTAAACAAATGAACATACTTGAGCACAACTCCAATCAATTTTTAATATTTACAATATTTATTCTATTTACTGATGAAAAATAAATTATTTTCCTTCAAAGTTATCCCAACATTTTCAAGCCATTAATAAATGTACTTCCTGAACAAGACAAAATTTATTCTTCTAGCTCAGGGGTCGGCAAACTGCGGTTCGCTAGCTGCAGTTTGCTGACCCCTGTTCTAGGCTGTTACAATTAAAAAAAATTTTTTTTTACCAGCTTAAAAAAAAGTTTATTTGGGATCATGGAGGCAAATATCAGCAGAAATAGTCAAAGTGTGACTACTTCCCTCTGGGGATAAAGCATAGTACCTAGGCTGCTATAAATTCTATTTTCATAACTGAACATTTCTAATCGCTGTAGAATGAGAGCAACTCTACCTACATTTCCTCCTAAACTTTCTATCTGATAATAGCTTAGTTATACCCAATATAAATTTGGGCCAATATTCAAATGAAATTTAAAAAATAGCCTAGACATACATAACTTAATTCAATATCCTAGGACAACTTGTCTGTAATAAAAGTTCAATTTATTATGTGACATCAATATAATGAAATTACTTACATCTCGATCTACTGTAGTTGCAAAGCCAATGGCTTCCTTTTGTGTACAGTTAACAGCTTTCTGAAGAGTATAAATAACTTGTTCATAGGTATGAACCTCATCATTGAATAGCATGCAATAATAGGTGTCACTCTTCTCACTGTGGGATGAAAACATTAATGATATATTATCTATGTGTATTATCTTGCCCAGGCTGATTTATTAAGAACATACTTTGTTCTAGGGAATGTGATAGGTATTGGGCGCATATCTGTAACAAAGTCATCCATGGTTCCCACCTCTATGATACACATTACCATCTGCTGAGGAAGATAGATATTGGACATATAATTCTATGTGAACTGGTTTTTATCAAGAGAGGGGTAAAACGGGTCTGGGAGTTCAGGGAAGAATTGCTAGAGAAGTAATCTGAGACCCGAAGTCAGAATTGGCTGTCAGTGGTTCTTAACAGGAGGCAATTCTCCTCTACTTACCATAGCTGACCATGTGGCAATATCTGGAGACATTTTTGGTTGTCATGACTGAGATGGGAGTGCCACTGGCCTCTAGTGGGTAAGGGCCAGGCATGCTGCTAATTATTCTATAATCACCGGACAGTCCCCATAATAAAGAATTAATCTGGCCCAAAATGCCAACAGTGACAAGACTGAGAAACCCTGGGCCAGAGGAAGGTGAAGGCAAAAGCCCTGAGGTGGCAAAGATAAATACTGGGAGCTGGGGCACAGGGAAGGGGAGGGGATTAGGCTGGAGAGAGGCAGGAGTCTTAAAGGCCTCATAATGGATTCTGATTTTGCCATCCTAAAGAAAACCAAAGATTTGAATAGGAGATACGGTCAGTTTGCCTTACAATGTGGAGAATGACTTGTGAGGGACAAGGGTGGAAATAGCAGTACAGCTGGGGAGGCCATGTTGTCCACGGGTGAAATTAATGTAATCAGTACTAGGACAGGAAGAATGGAGATGAACAGGAATAGAACAATTTGATAGAAGGAGAACCAGTTGGACTTGAAACCTAAATGGATATGGGCGATTCAAGTTTTTAGGTAGATGGAGCGCCATTTACTAAGATGGGAAAACATTATAAGAGAAGGAAGTTAGATTCTTTTCTCTTTTATGCTGGTAGTCCTGAACCTACAATGGAACAGAAAAATAAAAACAAAACTTTTCTCTTCTCCAAGGTCTAAATTTGGATCTTAGATCAATGGTTCCCAACTTGAAGTAACATGAAGATAAAGTCATGACGTACTAAGTCATTTTCAACATTTCCGAAAAGGTATAGTTGACACCTCATTTTATTAAAAAACAACCCACAACTGATTATCTGGAACACTGTTGAGAAAGCAAAAAAGAAACGCCACCGATGTCTTTCAGACTGTCACTCCAACTTGTATTCAACTTCAACTATGAAAACAATGCCAACAAGCTTGGTTAGAATTAAAAGTAAAAGAGAAGGCCGCTGAAGGCAAGCACACTGACATGGGAAAGTCAGCCCTTAACCTTACTAGAGCTATGGCAGAATACACTTCTCTGGTCACAGGTTTGCGACCCTCTCAATAATCTAAGTATAAATGGTAAATGTGTTAAAAGTACACTTAAAGAAGCTCAAAGTGTGGAATATGTTTTATAAAATTTTAGAATCAAAATGGTTAAAACTGAGTTTGCGCATTTAGTCAAACCAGAAAACTCACTTATATCAAAGAGCTCATTTCCTAATCATAGCTGATGGCTGAAACAAAATGAATTGTAGAATTAACAGTTTTATCACACAGAGAGAAAACTGCCTATGACTGAAACAAGTGGTAGAGCCTTGATGTGGCTTAAATATGTCTATAAACTAACTAAACGAACCAACCAATAGGAAGAAATCTCCACCAGTTAAGTGGATCACACATATTTTAAAACTATAAAGGTTACTAGTCTGCTGAAAATTAATTATTGAAAAAGAAAAGATTATGTTCTATTCTAGATGTATTCAAGTTTATATGAGCAATTAAAATCAAAATGATTAAAATCAAGTGTAAACACAAATATGAATAAATGGGTTGTACTTACACCATCTCTAAATCTGCTGGCAATTCACTTTCTTTTTCCCAGGTTAGTATCTCTACTGCATACCGAAACATAATAGCAAAAATGTTGTAAGTTCTGGCTATTACATCTTCTGATAAATGCACAAGAGGGTCCTGAAAAAAGAACAGAAAAAGAAATGTAACCTTGTTGAATGCACATTAATCCCCCTCTTCCCCGTTCTGCCTCTACCCCTCAAAATACTACTGTAAAAAGCTGGGGCCGGCTGAGTGGCGCGATGGTTAAGAACTCGCTTGGGATGCCAGAGGGCCCCGGTTCGGATCCCACATATGAGGGCCAGTGACANGTTCAGCATCTCAGCTGTAGAGGGCAGTGTCACTGGCCCTCATATGTGGGATCCGAACCGGGGCCCTCTGGCATCCCAAGCGAGTTCTTAACCATTGCGCCACTCGGCCGGCCCAAGAAATAATTTCTTAAAACATAAAATGTACAAATCAAAGAGATATATTTTGCTACATTAAAATTTAAAGCTTTTGTTCAATGAGAGGTACCAGAAACAAACTTAGAATAAGTCACATATTGGGAAAAGATATTTGCAACAAAAGATAAAAATTCAGATTACCCTAAAAATAACTAAAAAAAAAAAAAGAGATAAATAACCCAACAGAAAATTATGGGTAAAGGGCCCAAATAGGAAATTCACAAAAAAGAAAACTTGAATGACCAATACAATAAATTCATGAAATAAGATACTTAGAAATCAAATAAATGCAAATTTAACTGACAAGATGCCATTCATACACATCAGATTGGCAAAAATTATACCACTGTTGGGAATATTTATTGTACTATCATTTTGGAGGCTAATTTGGCAAAATCTAATGAAGCTGAAAATGCTCATACTCTTAACAACTCAGAAATTCCATTTCTGGTATAAACCCTAGAGAAACTTTTGCACATATGCAACAAGAGAACAAAATAATGTTCATAGCAGGACTGCTGGTTATAGCAAAAAATTGGAAATATCCTAATCATCCATCAACAGGAGAATGGAAAAATCATGGTACAGCTATCAATGGAATATTTTACAGGTACATATATCAACAGAGAACTCTAGAAACAATACTGATATAAAAAGGCAAGTCGCAGTATAATACATTCAGTATGAATCTTGTATTTAATGCTTAAGGGCCTCCAAATCAATATATATGTTGACAGACATTTATTAAAGTATAAAGATATGCATGAGAATAAAAAATGAATTAAAGTATCTTCGGAAGGAGGAAACTGAATGGGATTAAGAGATAATATAGGGACCTCCATACTATTTAAAATAAGTATGAAGAAAATAATGTATATAATGTGGGCAAACAAGTGTTTGCATTATCTCTATTTTTATCTGTATATTTAAAATATTTCACAATATATAACATTTTTTTTAAGGACATTTACACAAAATGCAGTTACATGGGATAGTTAAAAATAATAAGTTCTAACTTTTTTTTTTAAGCTGAGCCATCCTACCACTTGTTGGCAGCTCAGTGGCAGCTCAGGTTGGGCCGGCAAATCACAACGGCGACCCTGTTGCTCAGAGCTTGCAATCTTGAGCGAGCTCCTAACCAACTGAGCCGCTCGGCGGGCCCCAGTAAGTTCAAACTTTTAAAATTAAGTCTAAATATGGGTAAATTTTCTTTCAGGGAGATAATACGTACACTAAATGTTACTAAAATATGCAGCATACCTTTCTATAAGGTAACAAGAAACAACTTCCCTTGAATTCTAATCTTGGTTTAATTCCTAAAAAGTAACATAAAACCCTATCAAAAACAAAACGGGGGCCAGCCGAGTGGCACGTTGGTTAAAAGTTGGCTTGGGAGTGCCAGCTCTGAGCAGCAGGGCCCCGGTTCGGATCCCACATGAGGGCCAGTGACACTGCACCCTCTACAGCTAAGATGGTGAACAACAGCCCGACCTGGAGCTGGGCTGCCGTGAGTCACCAGCAATGGCATAGGCTGCACTGGGGCTGCAGTGAGCTGCTGTCAGCTACCGTGAGTGGCTGGTAGCTG
>NW_017731422.1:3619006-3619489 GCF_001890085.2 Hipposideros armiger
CAGCGTGAGCGGCCCTCAAGCCGCCGTGAGCGGCCATCCAGAAGCCGACGACTGATCTGCCTCAGCCGGGAAGAGTGCAATGATGGTGCCAACTTGGGCCAGTGAAGCAACGTCCTCCACAACTAGACTGAAGAACAAAAATGACAGCAACTTGTCTGTTCTCTTTCCCCCAATTCCCTAGCGCTGTTCCCATCCCCCAATTCCCCAATAAAAATCTTTAAAAAAAAAAAAAAAGTCATCTATCTGTGGTTATCTGAGAGGGCAGTAGGAATTATGGAGAACTTTATTATGTGATACACTTCTATAAGGTCTGAATTTTTAAAATGCAAACATGTACTGCAATGAAGATTTTAACTGTTTTCATATGCAAATAAGGTATGAATGAGGATTTTCTCCATGCTGCCCAACTAAAACTAGAAATAAACTAGAAACTGAATAATCATCAAAAACAATCTCCCTTATATCATGAATTGACTTTCTAAC
>NW_017731422.1:3619890-3621360 GCF_001890085.2 Hipposideros armiger
GAAGAGCGCAATGATGGTGCCAACTTGGGCCAGTGCCCCCACATTCCCCAAAAAAAAACTTAAAAAAAAAAAAAAAAAAAAGCTGACCTATCTTCCAGTTTCAGCTTCTCTTTAATTTGATCCTATATATTATATCAGATCAAGCTTCCTAAAATTTTTTGTTCATAATAATCTCAATTACTGATTCAACTGAACCAAAATAGTCAATGGCACTTCAATGCCTAATGAATAAATCTAAAATTTCTTTAGAATGGCAGTCCAGGATCTTTAAAATCTAACATTAAACCATTATTATAGCTTCATATCCTACTAATTCCCCATTTCCAGAATAAACAAAGGAATGTTATCTAGGACAGACAAGCAGTATTTAGTTTTATAGGTATAAAGGAGAGCCTGATTTTGAGGGCTGTAAAGGGGAGACGTCAACAAGGTCAGAACACTGCTCCTCGGTGTTGTGAATCATTTACTCGTCTACTTTCTCTCAGCAAGGCAGGTTGTATATGCATGTGACAGGGAACGTCCCACTTTAGACTCACCAGCGAGTAAATAAATCGCTAAAGTTCTAGATTAATATAAAAAAGTTTTACTATAAATATATATTATGTTTATCATGGTATCTTTCAGTCAAGGTTGGCAGAACGTTTTTAATCTTAATGGTTTACCTTAAATCTGAAAAAGCTACTTAGCTTAATGGCTGAATAGTGTTATATTCATTTCTCAAATAAGATCAGTATAGTCCAACATCATGGAATGAGAACCAGCACATCCTTACAAATATACATAAGGATACAGGACTTTTTTGTGCACCAAAGATAAGCCTAGTGAAACTGAAATGATATAAAACAAATGGAGAAAAAGGACGAAGATTCCTAAAGGAGATGGGCCTAGGACTTGAAGAATGTAAGAAAAAGTAAGAACAAAGGTTTTTTGAAGTCTTACTTTCTCAGTCTTACTTTTTGCTTACAACTCTTCTCAATAGGCTGCTTTATATGTCCCATCCAAAAAAAAAAATTGTTTTTTATCCTACTAGCAAGGTTTGCTACTATTTATCATGGTGATTTCAGGAGCTGTTAACATAGTGAAACCACCCATACAAAGAAGGAACTATAACCCTAGGTACCTCCTGGGAATTCATGAAATAACTGGGTATTATAATAGTAATAATATAAACCTTACGCTACACCAAAATAGAAAGTAGAACCAAAACTGTTTTCTTGGTGATATTATCTCACTAATATATTCACTTCTTTTCTTACAATTATGTTCCATAATACAAGACATTTAGAGGATTGAAGAATTAAGATAAACAGGGTTTATAAGAATTAAATGGTCCTGGAGCAAAAACAATCATCAATTCTTTTTTTTTTTTAAAGGTTTTTATTGGGGAATTGGGGGGATGGGAACAGTGCTGGGGAATTGGGGGAAGGGGAACAGACAAGTTGCTGTCGTTTTGTTCTTCAGTCTAGTTGT
>NW_017731422.1:3622890-3642639 GCF_001890085.2 Hipposideros armiger
CCATGCTGCCCAACTAAAACTAGAAATAAACTAGAAACTGAATAATCATCAAAAACAATCTCCCTTATATCATGAATTGACTTTCTAACAAGTAAATAACCTACATTTCATTTCAACTTATGAAAAATAAATTTACTAATACTACTTTTATGTTTTTAATGTTTTATTACTGGGATTTTTGAAATTACAATTTTACTGGCAACAATTCCACTGCTAAAAATGTTTTTAAAAACCAGTATAATGTACTGTCAGATTTCCATTACTGGAATCTATACTATTTAGGTTTAAAGCCCAACTTCAGCACCTACTGTGTGGGATACTTGAGCAAGTTTCTTAATCTCTCTAAATCTCAAGCTTCTACAGCTATAAAATACTGGTCCTGCAGTATTTACCTTACAGAGCGGTTCTGAGAACTAAATGAGATAAGGCAAGTATAGTACTTGGCATAATATTTAACTATTAATAATCACTGATCTGCATTCAAAGGAGATGAGAGCAACATTGATAAATGAAAATTTCAGATAAAAAAAACTTCACTGAGGTTGTTCATTCAGCTGATATTTGTTACTGCATTAAATTTCATTCCAAAAAGAATTTAGAGCAACTGAAGAATACATCTAGTGTAATAAAACAATTTAAAAATAGATGTACAAAGCAGGAAAAATGAAAATAAAGGTAGGAAAATAAATTGGAGTCAAGATAGTACCTATTTATAAATACAGATCATACAAATTTCTATACAGCTTCTACAGATAGGTTTATCTCCAAACATGTGGCTCTGTTTTCCAGAAGCCTCAACAAAAGGAAACACACAATCAGGTTGCAAACAAGATTTGGCCCGTGAGGTCATGGTTTGCTGATCCCTGGCCTATGTAATGAAGAAATGTCCCACCCTAAATGTCAAGAGTTGAGAAGACCAGTGGAACGTATAAAAGTTATCCCTACAGAAGTATATTATCAAGATTTTCCCGACTTTTTCTTAAGATGCAGGCTGAATGTATAACTTTATCAAGAAAAAGTTCAATAAGAACAAGTCTATGACACACTAAAAAAAGTATATTTCACATATTATATAGCTTTCTTCCATTTCAAGCATAAACTATAGAAAACTCAGATATATGTATCAATGTACTAAGTGGGAACCAAGGTGCTAAACACAATGCTCCCTTTTTACTAGCTTACAGTCTTATCCTTGAAGACTTCATTTCTCTTAACTGAATTCTTGAATAGGAATTATGTGGCAGAGTCTGGAGGTTCTATTCTCTGTGAAGCTGCTGGAGTATATATCCTCTAGGCAGGGCCATGTAATTTCAGCCAGGCCGGTGATCTTGCTGGCCTATTCTTAAAATTCAGGAAGTTAACTGATAGCACTATTTGATAGCTACCCCGCTAATGTATGAGGATAAAGCCCACAGAGTAACTGCAGGAAGACTCATAATTTTTCTTAGAAAACTGTTTTAAGTCTACTCTCAAACACAAAAAGATAACAGAAGTCCTAAAGTTTTCCTTTTTAAATAATTTACTGAGGTGAAATTCACAGAACATAAAATCAACCATTTTACAGTGAACAACTCGGTGGTATTTAATATAATGTACCACTACCACCTCTATCCAGTTACAAAACATTTCTATTATTACTTCAAAGTAAAACTCCTTACCTATTAAGCAGTTTTTTCCCCCATTCCCTTCCCCAACCCCTGTGTTCTGTAGAGACAGATTTATCTATTCTGAATATTTCATGTAAATGGAATCATACAATATGTGATTTTGTGTGTCGAGTTGCTTTTGCTTAGCATAATGTTATGGAGGTTCATGCGTGTAGAATGTATCAGTACTTTATTTCTTTTTATGGCTGAGTAATATCACATTGCATGTGCATATCACAATGTGTTTATCCACTGGTAAGTTATTTTGGCTGTTTCTACCTTTTGGCTATTGTGAATAATGCGGTCACAAACATGAGTGTGCATATACTTATTTGAATACTTGTTTTCTGTTCTTTTGGGAATACACCCAGGAGTGCTGTAACAGGCTCAAAGGCAATTCTATGTTTAACTTTTTGAGGAATAGCCAAACTGTTTTTCATAGTGCTGAATCATTTTGTATTCCCACTAGCAATATACAAGAGGTTCCAATTTCTCTACATCTTTACCAACACGTTTTTCCTTTTTTATTATAGCCACCCTAGAGCATTTCATTATGGTTTTGATTTGCATTTCCCTAATGACTAATGATGTTGAGCATGTTTTCATGTGTCTTAATCATCTGTGTTATATCTTCTTTGGAGAAATGTCTATTCAAGTCCTTTGCCCATTTTTAACTGGGTGTTTTTTTTCTTGTTGAGTTCTATGATATATATTCTGGATACTAGATCCTTATCAGATATATGATTTGCAAATATCTTCTCCCATAGTCCTAAAGTTTTAAACTAGTTTCAATTTTCTCTTAAAGCATAAGTCCCTTTTTCAAGTATACCTTTGTTTGTCATTTGTATTTTTATGTACTGAACTCCAATCTGATATATAAAAGATAAAAATGAAGCTGCTCTAATAGAAGTGGAGAAATCTGGAGCCCTGACCACTTGGTGTCTCTGTAGCAAATTCCAGAATACTTGTGCAAATGAAACACAAAACATACGTCTTCTATCGCACTGAGTAATTGTGCACAAATTTTGTGTCCAAACACAGTGGCACACAGTCTGAAAGACACTGTCCTGCACCATTAAGGCTTGGTCATGCTATTAAAATATTTGAGACCCTGAGGCACGCGTACCAGGGAGGACTATTAATGCCAACCTATTCCAAATCTGTATGAGACCTACTAATAAGACACAGGTACTCCAGATGTACCCGCTTCTCTGCCATTTCAAAATAAAATCTGAAATAAAGATCTTGAATCAAACATTAAATCATCACAAGCAGCAGCAGAGATTCAAGTTATTTATTTAGTGAGAGTCTACTGTATCATTATAAACATCATTTAGAGAAAAATAATGCAGGATCAACAACAGTTTTAAAAAGCACATATTTATAGTTGGAGTGAGTACAATTTGTACTGTGCTATCATCATCTGTACAGTTGGTCCCATAACATATCCAATGTCACTGATTTACCAAGAGATGATCATTAGGATTGGCTGCCATATATGGCTATAGAAAAGAAAGGTATCTAACCTAGGAAGTCTTGGTGACAACACAAATATGCAAAAATCAATTAAGTTAACTAGTCTCCACGTGTAGGAAAAATAGTACCTTCGATAATAACTGAGAAATTTGAAAAAAAACACCTCATAAATCTTTACAGTAAAACAAAACCTAAAACAAAAAGTCCAAATTAAACTAAATTTTCAGAATTTCAAGTGTGTACTACTGGCCATGGTATGGCAACCAGAAAACACAAAGAACTATCAAAGTAGACCTGGTCACTGTTAACCGTGACAGGACTATTTTGCTTATCCATTTCTCATATAATAATCTTATTCCTGCATCTGAAAATATTTCAAACTCATGATTAAAACATATTTCCTTAAAAACAGCTTTTTGAAAATGTTTTTTACCTCTTCTTCCTCAATTTCAGAAGTGTTAAGTTCATGTTTTTGACAGTAAGGACCCTCTTTCCAAGCTTCAGTATCACCACAGTCACAGAAACCTCCACCTCCTGATGTTGTCATCTTGAAAAAAAATTGTAAAGTATCTTGTTAATAAGTATTTACCGAGGGCTATCAGATTACATTATCAAGTGCTAAGGAAACAACATTGCTAAAGTGTTTAATTTCTTTGGAGGGATACAATTAAATAAAATGCCAAACTTCTCAATGGTTTAAAGCTTATTTTAAATAAGCCTATAAGCTAATTTAAGTGATTTCACAATAAAATAAGCTACTTTGTAGTGAACTCATAAAATACAGAAAATTTAAAGTGGTAAAATATGTCCACCTACATGACTTCCTTAATTAGGAAAATCACAAGGGTTTTTGGACAGGGTTTTGGCTACATTAGTATAAAGTTGGCATCTATGCTGCCAGGTTACAGTGCTATACCAGATTCAAGAGTTATAAAGATTCCTATAGCTGCTGTCAGGTGGAATTGTCTAATAAGAGTGCCTCATTTGCATTAGAGAAGCTAACAAAAACTATAGAAATAGTTTATTTTTCTTTTCTAACACTCCACAGATAGCATCCTTTGAAAAAGAAGGAAGTTCTGGAAATACAAAAGTGGACTGACTGCCTGGTCATAACTTTTTACCACCTGCGGGGTTCAAGAATTATTCTTACTTCCTTAAGATATAGAAATGATTCAAGGAATCTGGCAAGACAGAACCTGTTATTTAATAATTGGCAGATTGGAAATTCAGCTTTAAAAAAAAATACTGTGAGAATTTAGGAAGGATATAAATTTTAGATGAGCCCTATTATATTCTGCCCAAAGAAACTATTTGTGTGATATATCACACAAATTAACGCAAACCCCAAATGAGTTATTCCCAGGGGCTGCAAAGATATATGTCAAGGAACATGGTGTAAGCAGGCACCCCACCCTGCCCCATAGCTTTTATGCTTGTTCTCATTCCCAAAGATAGGGAGACCAGATTGAAGGAAACTGGGATTCACCTACTGATTTATGAAAACAAAGAGAACACAAAAATACAAGGAGTTCAAATTTGTAGTTGCTTTTTAGTTCATTATTATCAACACTCAGGTACCATGAATAAAAACAAACAGGAGGAAAAGTCCTAAATCAACAGTACTCCTGAAATAATAACAAGATGGCACTATTCCTTCTCTACCATTTTACTTGGGATTAGGGTGAAAAAATTCCCTAAATTTTCAATGTTCATGGGTCTGTTTTTAATTTCTAGTAGAGGAATCAAGACAGGCTTAGCAATAATCTGCTTTTGTCTGTATCCCTGACTTAAAAGCAAACATAACCTGATTTTTGGAAAAGTATTGACTGCATTATAAGCAGTAAAAAATAATAAAATTGGCAGGTCTTATGTTCTGGAGTTGAGCCCTCTTCTACCCTAGCGTAGATACCTCTTTAATATTAAGAAATGACAAATCTTTTGTAGAAGATGACCAATAGATAGAATATTTCTTACATGTATATCCTGTCACTTTTCCTTACTTGTCTCACACATCCTCCTTTCGGATCCTCCCTCTCATACTTTTAACTCTCACCTTTATCCTCTGATTTTTGATAACCCTCTTCATAAACCTAGAATTATGAAGATAATAAACATTAAAAAATAGCAAAACAAACTAGTTGAAAACCAACAGGGAGGAGCTGATATCTGTGTTGTCTTTCTTAAATTATGTGTTTCAAAAGTTCTGAATTCATAGTTCATTTCTACATGGCCATCATATGCTTAAAAACGTTTAAGTAACACATTTCTTAAACTACTCTCCTGTTTTAGTGTTAAATCTTGGAATTTTAAAAAGACAGAAAAGGCATCTGGTATAAAATTCAATACTGGGTATGGTTATTAGCTGGATATTACTAACCCTGTATCGATGGTCTCTGTGAATACTTCCCAAAAAGCACTCCATGCATAAAACGCAAGTTGGATCAACTGCACAGTCTCTGTAAAGTTAAAAGGAAAAAAAAAAAATCAGAGTGTCAGAAAATAACTGTATATTTCACAACATATTTAAAATTGGAATCCATCCTAGAAGAGTCATTAATAGTGAAATACCTTGGTGTGAAAAGAAAGAAAATATTATTCCTAAAGGTCCGGCAGAGCTCTGATAAATGACGTCAGCTTAACAACCTGCTTCTCATACTGGATGTGTACCGGGGAGTCTGACAGCACAGGTTACTTCTAAGAACAGTAATGTTTCCCCAAGATTTGGGGAAATCACATTTGATACTAAAGCACACAGATGTATAGGTTATAGATTTAAAATTTTATGAATTCTTAAGATATACCTTGAGATGTCAAATAACTTCCTCCAAACAGGTGTTTTGGACCAAGAGTTTTTTCAAAGTGGTATGTATATACCCTGCCCCAGAAAGGCAAGATGTCTAAGATGCAAGAAAATATTAGAATGTGTATTTCTATTTAAATTTTAACTAACTTAAAAGGGAAATTAAACATTCTAAGTGTTCAATATATAGAATGACACGTCTCCTCACTTGGTCTGGTTGTCTGATGGTCACACAACACATAAGGTTAATAAGATGTCCTGACAGAAGAGGAATAATTCCACAAGGTGGGTGGGTTGACAGTATCCTCAGTCATTCCACTTGCTTTCATCATATTGCCAGTTAGCTACATTTACAGATAGATCATATCTTAAGAGAATCTATGTTAAGTCCATGATATGAAGATGGGGAGTCATGAAAATCTTTAAATTTCCCTTATCTTTGTTCCTGTATCCTCACAGACAACTACTCTAATGTGTTTATCTTGTGACCTTTTATTTGTATGTTTTTGCAAAATGTTTTTGAGTGCATGTATTTTTAATGTATGCAAATCTTACTGTGTTATATATCAAATTCTATTCTTTACTTTTTCACTCTGTAATGTGATCCATTCATTTTGTATGTGTCCATCTGATCCCTGCTTCTAACAGCTACAGTGTATGCCATGGTGTATATCCAAAACATTGTATCTCTCTACTATCCTGTGCTGGACACCTGGATTGACTCCAGTGCCTGTCTACCACAAATGATGCTGCAGGGAACATCCCTGCAAGTATTCTCTTATGGATCCGTGTAAGACTTTCTTTGGCATATAACGCAAGAGCAGAATTGCTGAGTCATGTACATGTACAGCTCTTATTCTGAGTGCCATGCTGCTGTCCGGAGTGGCTACATATTCCCCACCACTGCGTGAGGGTTTTTATAGCCCTGAATCTTCATCACCACTTGGTTTTACCTGGTTTTCTAATATGTTGCCAGCCTGACGAATATAGAATAACATGTCTTAATTTGCATTTCCCTGATTGCTAATATGTTTGAGCAACTCATCATAAACTTATTGCTTTGGGGGCTTCCTTTTCTATAAATTACCTGTTTATCCTTTGCCCATTTTTCTGCTGGGATTGCTTTATCTTACTTATAATTTAGTGGATATCTTGCTGTATAATCTAGAGAATATTAACCACTTGGCAATATTAAACATTGCAAATATTGTCTCCCATTTGTCACTTGTATATTATTTTTGCCCATTGGGTCCTTTGTTAAAACGAATTCCCTATTTTGACACAATTAAATTTACACACACACACACACACACACACACACACACACACACACACACACTGGTTTGTCTTTTGAGGTTTTAAGACTGTTTCCCCAACCCAGATTACAAAATAAATGTCATTGTCTTCTTTCAGTTTTATCTTCTACATTTAAGTGTTTAATTCATCTGCATCCACCTTTGTATCTGATATAGAATAGAGATCATCTTATTTCCCCATATATAATAAGCTACTTTTTTTTAATTCTAACACCATCTACTGAACAATCTAACTTTTACCTATTGATTGTGGTGTAACTTTTGTTAAGTTCCCACATATCCTTGGGTCTATTTTTAAGCTCTCTAATATGTCTGAGTGATCTATTTGTTTGTTCTTATACCATACCACACCATATTTCTACAGCTTTGTAGTTTGTCTTAATATTTGGTAGAGTAACTTCCTCCCTTTATTCTTTTTTTAAGGTTTACGCATTTATACATGAACTCTTATTCTTCCACACATCATTTAGGATAAGTTTATAAAGTTCCAGCTAAATAAAATATTCAGCTAAAATTTTCACAGAGATTACTTGGAAGTTATTGATAAACTTCAGGAGTAATAACATCCTTATGAGTAAATTGTCATGTCCATGATTATTTCTTATGTCTTCTATTGAAGTTTTAGAGTTTTTTTTCATATGAGTCCTTTGTATTCAAGATAATTACAATCTGCAGAAAATGACAATTTTATCTCTTTCTTTACAATATTTATACCTTTTATTTTTCTTCCCTTATACTGTTGGCAAGGATCTCCAGTAATATGATAAACAGTAGTAGTAATAGTAGGCATCTATGTCTTACTTTACATATTAAACCTATCTAAAGGTTTTTCATTAAGTATTATGTTCACTGTAGGTTTACTAAGAAAGAACCAAGCATCCATGCATCGTAGCAGCACAGGTGCCTCTTCGGCTCTCGCTTTGGACCTCTGCTCAAAATGGACCCCAACTGCTCCTGTCCCACTGGTAAGGACCCCAGCTCTGGCCTCTGGATGCCCCTTTCCTAGCAGCAAGACAGTGTCCCTGGGGTGCAGAAGGGAGTATTTTGAGCTTAAGAGGAAGTAGACTCCTGTAGACAGCAGGTCCTGTACTTTCTCCCTGGCCAAGCGCCTTTATCCCCAGTCTAAGCATTTCCAGCCTCCCAGTGGCTCCTGTTTCCAAGCACTAGAGACCCGAGAGGCTCAAGGCTGTTTCTGATCCACACCATCCAGGTGTCAAGGGGCTGCTGGACCTGGCCATGGCGCTCTGTCCAGGCCTCTACATTGCCTGTGCTAGGTGGGAGGCAGGGGACATTGCCTCTTCTGGGCTCAAGACATAAGGTCCTGGCCCCCAGCCCCAGCATTCCTGAACTGGGTCTGAAGCCTGGGACCATCCCTGTGGGGTAAATACAAGGAGTGCCCTGCCTGCTCCAGCAGGAGGACAGATAAGATAGGGTTAGGCTTGCAGCTGTAAGAAAAAAAAAAAAAGAACCAAGCATTTATCTTGCCTTTCCTATATAAACTGTATCAGGGTAATCAAAGGCTTGATGAAGGATTATGTTTCTTTTAATACTAAATTAATAAGCTAATAAACAAAGAAATGATAAGTTAGAGAATATCACCATTTTGCTACCCTCTAATAAAATAATGATTTAGGCAACAAACAATCCCAATTCCCCGCCAAAAAATAAAAAATAAAAATAAAAGAATTTATATGATAAACAATTATTGAAATTTATAAAATGCTTTTCTGAATCAAATCAGAAAAACATTTTTCTTCTCTCAACTATTAAAATGGTGAATTACATTAATAATTATTTTAAAGATGAACTATCTATCAAATTCCACTTGCTCATGATGCATCACTGTTTTAGTACATTCTTAGATTCAGAAAGCCAGCATTTTATTTAGGATCCTTTTTTACCTAATAGAAAAGGTCGTCGAAAAAGTCACGATGCATGTTTGCAACAGATGGCGCTAGTTTATTTTTGGAAGTACTAGAGTCATTCCCATCTATGTTATTGCTATGTCATTTGACAGCTGAGAGTTCTAGCTTCATTCTAAAAAAAAAATTGAGGGATTTGGTTGAGTTTTGGAGATTTTACAAGTTGAAGATGGAAGACCAAACTGTACATTTTTGCCATATTTTACTGTTTTACTTCCATAAAGGGAAGAATGCGTGGCAAGCTTGTGAAAAGTTGCGTAAAGTTTGCAGTGACAATGTTCGACAAGAACGTCAGTGCCAACGATGGTTCACGAAATTCCGTGCTGGTGATTTTGATCTCAATGACGCTCCTCAGTCCGGGAGGCCCACCGAGGTTGATGATGACAAAATGAAGGCATTGATCGAGTCAAACCCGCATTACACGACACGAGAGATTACAGAAACATTGAACATCCATCATTCAAGTATTCACAACCTCCTGAAGAAGCTGAGATACATAATCAAGCTCAATATTTGGGTTCCGCATGAACTCAAAGAAGTTCATTTGACGGTGCGTATAAACATCTGCAATATGTTCATTAAACATGAGGAAAATTATCCTTTTTTGAAGCAACTGATAACTGGTGATGAGAAGTGGATTGTTTACAACAATGTGGTGCACAAACGGTCTTGGTCCCGACGTGATGATTCGCCTCAAACAACATCAAAAGCAGACATTCATCAGAGGAAGGTTATGCTCTCAATGCGGTGGCATTTTAAAGGTGTCATGTTTTTCAAGCTCCTACCAAAGAACCAAACCATCAATTCGAATGTGAACTGTCGGCAATTGGACAGTTTGAACGAATCCATCATCCAGAAATGTCCAGAGCTCATTAATTGTAAAGGAGTTGTGTTCCATTGTGACAAGGCGAGACCACACACAAGTTTGATCACCCGTCAAAAACTATTAGAGTTTGGATGGGATGTGTTGCCACACCCACCATACTCGCCTGACCTTACGCCGTCAGACTTCCACTTGCTTCGCTCTCTTCAAAACTCCTCGTGTGGTATAACATTCAGTTCAGATGAGGCTGTAAATCAGCACCTTGTTTTGTTTTTTGCAAATAAAGACAGGTCCTTCTATCTTCATTTTATGTAGCAACTTGTGTAAAGAAGGAATTATTCCTTCACAATTTGGTAGATCTCACCTATACATTCATCCAGGTATGGGGTTTGGGGAGGGAAGAGCTTTGATTACCATTGCAATGTTTTTCATACTGTATTCAAGTTGCCTATCATTTTTTCTATGAATTTATCCACTTTTTTCCATTTTTTTTAGCATTTAGCTGTTCATAAGTCTCATATTTCAGAGCTTGCCAAACTTTCTTGGTTCATGGCATCTTTAGTGTCTCAGTTTTTTGTTTGTTTTTTTCAGGGAACCCCTAGACCAAAATAAATGCTTAACCATTCTGTTTATCAAAATTAGGCTCAAATAACTTAATACCTGTTGGGCACGGCAATTTCTCAGATCTCAGAATCAGACTGTACACTGCCACCCTCATGTCCTATTCCACAAAGTACAGATTTTCCCTGCTATCCAAAAGTACAGTGCGTAAGCCAAGTAAGTAAGCACCCTGCTTTAGTGGTGTAAAGCAAAGAAGCAATTACCATTGATTTACGTGTAAAAAAGTTTTTAGTGTTTGTAGATTCAAAAAATAACCTACCAGCTCATGCCAACAGCACTAACACCTAAAATAACACTAACATCCGGTAAAAAAAAAGTGCCATGCTCACTACTAGAGGTGCATGCTCTCTCTAGTGGCTCATTGCAAAACACCAAACATGATTTCCACTTTTTGCCTTTTGTCATAAAGTACGAAAATCCTCTCTGGGGGCCAGCCGATGGCACATTGGTTAAGAGTTGGGTTGGGACACCAGCTCTGAGCAGCAGGGTCCCGGTTCGGATCCCACATGCGGGCCAGTGATGCTGTGCCCTCTACAGCTAAGATGCTGAACAACAGCTTGACCTGGAGCTGGGATAAAGTGAGTCATCGGCAATAGCGTAGGCTGCAGTGGGGCTGGTGGGCAGCGGGCGTAATCTTTTGTGAGCTGCCGTGAGCCACCTGTCCAATGGTCGGCAAGCGACTGACTCACCCAGGAAGAGTGCAATGATAATACCAACATGGGCCAGTGAAGCGATAGCCTCCACAACTAAACTGAAGAACAAAAGGACAGCAACTTGTCTGTTCACCTTCCTGGATTCCCCAATAAAATCTTAAAAAAAAAAAAATCCTCTCTGGATTTCTTTCAGTTAGAGAAAACAGGTAGTAATGCAGGTCTTTTATAACGCAGAGTGGCATAATGCAAACTTTCGAAAAGCAAGCCAGGGATGCCTGCATTTGCTTTTTCATTACAGCAATACAGAGGACCAGCTTTGCAAGACATGACATTTAAAAGGAATGCAGTGAGTGTACTTCTCAATTTTCATTTCACATTTTGTGTATTTGCGTCTTCTCTTTTTTTCAATCTTGCCAGAAAATTGCTTTAATAATTTGAAAGACTCAATACCTCAACTTTTCACTTTTGTTTCATTTTCTGACCATTTTCTTTTCTTTTTTTCCCCTGAGTGTTCTCAATTGTTCATTTTCTAACTTCTTGAACTGAAAGTTTATTTTATTTTTTATCTTTGAAATTTTGCTTATACAGAAGTTACAAAAACAGTAGAATTCCTTTATGCCCTTACACCTAACGTGAACCACAGCACAAGGAAATAAATATTGGCACAATATTATTAACCATAGGCATTATTCAAGTCATCAGTTTTCCCATCAAGGTCCTATTTTCTCTTCCAGGATCCAACATAAGATCCCATATTGCATTAGATGTCATGTTTCCTGAGTCTCCTCCAATCTGTGCCAGCTCCTTAGTCCTTTCTTGACTTTCATGACCATACTCTTTTGAAGAGTTCTGGTCAGTTATTTTGTAGATGTCCCACAATTTGGGTTTGTTTGACATTTTCATTATTAGGTTGTTATGCATTTGCTGAGTGCTTCTCAGAACATCATGGGGGCACATGATGTTGATTTGATGTGTCTTATTACTAGTGACTAATTTTGCTCACTTTGCTAAGATGCTGTTTGCCAGATTTCTCAGCTGTGAAGTTGCTACTGTTCCTTTTGTAATGAATGACCTTTGGAGAGATACTTTGTGACTATGCAAATATCCTCCTACTTCTCCTCAAACTTTCACCCACTAGTTATACAGCATTTACCAGTGGATCTTACCTACAATTGTCACTGTTCTTTGCCTAATGGTGATTTTCTGGAATTCCTTTTTTTTTAAAGATTTTTATTGGGGAATTGGGGGATGGGAACAGTGCTGGGGAATTGGGGTAAGGGGAACAGACAGGTTGCTGTCGTTTTGTTCTTCAGTCTAGTTGTGGAGGACGTTGCTAACTGGCCCAAGTTGGCACCATCATTGTGCTCTTCCCGGGCGAGGCAGATCAGTCACCGGCTTCTGGACAGCCGCTCACGCTGCCTGCCGGCTACACACAGTAGCCCACGGCAACCCACTGCCACAGGGGCTGCAGCCTATGCTGTCGCCGGCGACTCACGGCAGCCCAGCTCCAGGTTGAGCTGTTGTTCAGCATCTTAGCTGTAGAGGGCAGTGTCACTGGCCCTCATATGTGGGATCCGNGAGGGCAGTGTCACTGGCCCTCATATGTGGGATCCGAACCGGGGTCCTCTGGCATCCCAAGCCAGTTCTTAACCACCGCGCCACTTGATTGCCCCCCCCCTTTTTTTTTAGCTGAGCCATCCTGCCACCTGTTGGCAGCTCAGCGGCTGCTTAGCTTGGGCCGGGATTCGAACCACTGCTGCTCAGAGCTCAAACTCTTGAGTGAGCTCTTAACCAACTGAGCCACTCAGCCGGCCCTTCCCTTATTCCTTTTTAATTAATAATTGAAACTCCTCAGTATGGAAAACCTACTGAAAATATCCCTTCTCCATTTGTTTGTTTATTCAAATACCTGGTATATCAGCATGAACTCATGGATATTTTATTCTATGGGTTATAATTTAATATTACTGTTATTTATGTTATTGCTCAAACTGTTTCAGCTGTGGCCACCGGGAGCTCGAGGTTGGCTTCTGTGTCCTGTCAACATGCCCCCTCCTTTCTGAGCTCTTTCTTATCTTCTAGCAACACAAGATGTTTCAGCCTTATTTTTTATGTTCCCTGTCCCAGCCTTGGAATCAATCGTTTCTCCATGGAGCTCTGACTCCCTTTAATGGACAGTGGTATTAGAAACCAATATCTGGGTACCAGGTATGCTCACTACTATGGGAGTTTCACTGTTCCTAGGCTCCTTCAGCAGACAGAGCTAGGAAATGTATGCATTAATTGGCAAATATTTTAAAAGTATGTTTCCTTTAAATACTCCTTTAGCTATGTCCCCCAGATTTCAACATGTAATGTTTTTATCATTTAGTTTCTAAATTTTCTTACTGATTTTCTTTCACTTAATGTTAGCAATGTTAGTTTCCAAACATAAAATTTAGTTAACCTACTCTTGTTATTTGATCGCAATTTTATTGCTTAAATGTAGTGGGAGAACAATCTGTACGGCTCTGAGCCTCGAGAATTAACTGTTTCTTTTAATGCCAAATATACAAATCACTTTAAAAAACTGAGGTGTAAGTCACATATTATGTACCATTTTATACCTAAAGTATACAACTCAGTGGTTCTTAGTATATCTACAAGGTTGTGCAACCATAGCCAACCAGAACATTTGGAGAAATGTCTATTCAAATCCTTTGTCCATTTTTTAAATGGGCTGTCTTTTGGTGTCCCACATGTTTTCTATCATAAATTCTATTCATCAGATATGAAAAACTTTCTTTTGTATCATACTTTTTGCCTGCTATATATTTCACCAGTTTTTATTCCTATTTTTAGTGACTTTCTGTTTTAATACTTTCCCTCTCATAGATAACATTTTTGGATTTTTAAAAATCAATCTGAGAGCCACTGTCGTGTATTTTTATATAATTATAAGGAAAAGCAAAGCCACGGCTTTGTCTTCCAAGGAGTCCATTGGTTCACAGAAAAGACAAATGTGTACAGTTATAGCACTGGTTGTCAACAGCCATGCTAAAGTTACGTTGGGTTGGCAAAAGCACTCAAAGATACCTGAGATACTGAGGCTTTGTCAAAGCAGTCATTTCCAAACTTACTTGATCATGCATCCTCTTTATAAAATGTTTAGTGCATGCACTATCTATCTATATGTAAATATATACATATTATATTTATTAAATTATATTACACGCTGCTGTACTAAAGTCTCTTAATTATACTACTGTGTAACTGGAATCCCAAGAGTGGAAACATGAGGCAGAATATACATTTGAAGAAATAACAACCTAAACTTTCCAAGTTTGGTTAAGACATCAACCCACAGATCCATGAAACTCAAGGAACCCCAGGGGTATAAATACAGAGAACATACAGCTAGGCATGTCACAGTTAACCTGCCCCAATCCAACGATAAAAATCGTGAAGGCAGCTAGAGAAAACCAATAGATTTCCTACACGTGAACACAGATATGCTAGTGAAAGCTGACATCATTAGAAACAACAGAGGTCAGAAGACACTGGAACAAGATCTGTAAAACGTTGAAAAGGAAAAAAAAAGGATCAACCCAGAATTCTACATACAAGAAAATATTCTTTAAAAAAATGAGAGCAACTTCGTTTCCAGTCCTGCATGTAAGAAGTATGGAGGTTGCCATTCTGTCCTAACAACAAATTTAAAAGCTGAACAAACTGAAAAATCAACGACTCTCCTGAGATCTGCAAGAGAAGTGAGGTCACAGGGCAAACTGCTACCTCCCGAACTGGAGAGACCAACAGGTGAATACAGACTCACAACTTATGACACAGGAAACCCACAAGCACAAACCTACAAAGAAGCCAGTGCTGAGACAGGGAAACCTGAACTATAACTGACGAATTGCTGGAGGCTCAGTGTGGACAAGTTTGAGAGATTAAAAACTCCAGGGAGACCCATTCATTGGGATCCCCACACTTTGGTGAGTTTTATTTCCTAGAGTCCCGCTAGGTTCTTTCTCACAGTGAATATCAGAGAAAAATCATCTCATGCTTCTAGCAGGGAAAGAGGAAAAGGAACCGTTTTGAAATATGCCAGAACATTTTGTTCTTAACAAAGTTGGCTATGAGAGGAAACTATTTGTAATCACAGCCTAACCTGCTGGGGTTTTATCAGAGTCTAACTGACCTGGAAAACGGAAATACCCAGCTTCAGCCCACTGTAGCCATTCTGTCCTAACTATCAGGTAGTCGAAGTGGGGAAGTGGGCAAGAGGGGTTGGGGAAGGGGTTTACTAAGAAACACTTGTGAAGTTCACAGTCCACTAGAAGACTGCAACCTAATCACAGAACTAGAAAATGCGTGACGGGACCCCATTACTAAAGGCCTATTTACAGGAATTCCTTTTACCCAGTGTAAGAGTATCATATGTTTAGCTATCAAGAAAAAATTGTAAGACATACCAAAAGGCAAAAAATACAGTTTGAAGAGATAGAGAGGCATGAAAACCAGACTCAGACATAGCAGAAATGTTGTAATTATCAGGCATGGAATTTAAAACAACTATGATTAATACGCTAAGGCCGCTAATGGATATAGTAGACAGCATGCAAAAACAGATGGATGATGTAAGCAGAGATGTAAGATGGAAATTCCTAAGAAAGAACCACAAAGAAATGCTAGAGATCAAAACCACTGCAACAAAAATGAAGACTGCCTTTGATGGGCTTATTAATAGACTGGACATGGCTGAGCAAAGAATTTCTACGCTTGCAACTATAACTATCTCAATGGAAAGCTCTACGACTGAAAAGCAAACAGAAAAAAGACTGGAAGAGAAACAGAACAGAATATCCATGAACTGTGGGGCAACTACAAAATGTGTAATATACTTGTAATGGGACTACCAAAAAAAGAAAGGAAGAGAGAAAGGAACAGAAGAAATATTTTAAAAGTAATTACTGAGAATTTCCCCAAATTAAAGACACCAAATCACAGATCCAGGAAGCTTGGGGAACAACAAGTGGGATAAATGCAAAAAACCCCCCAAAACTATACCTACCCATGGCATATCTTTTTCAAACTACACAAAATCAAAAGTAAAGGAAAAAAAAAATCCTGAAAGAAGCCAGAGGAGAAAAACACCTTATCTATAGAGAAGAAAAGGTAAAAACTAATCTGACTTCTCAGAAACCATGCAAGCAAGAGGAGAGTGAAATACTTAAAGTATTGAAAGAAAAAAACCCTCCAAACTAGAATTCTGTTCCTCCAAAATTATCCCTCAAAAGTAAAGGAGACAAACAAAAAGTACAGGCAAACAAGTCAAGACAAACAAAAAACAAAAGGAGAAAGAAAAAAAAAATTTTCTTGAACAAAGTGAACTTTGATTAGTTGTAAATACTATATATTGCAAATTCTAGGGCAACCACTGGGGAAAAAAGTATAACTGATATGTTATGAAAGGAGTGGCTATATTAAAATCTGATAAAACAGACCATGAAACAAGGACTATTACCAGACTTAATAAAAGATGTTGACATTTCATAATGATAAAAAGGTCAACACATCAGGAAGTAATAGTAATTTAATTTAATTATCTAGGTATGTGGCTAATAAAACAGCTTATAGATACATGAAACATAAACTGATAGAATTAAAAGAAGTGAACAAATCATATCTGAAGATTTTAATAGCCCTCTCAGTAACTGACAGAGCTAGTCACAAAAATCAGTAAGTATACAGAAGAACTGAATGGCACTCAACTACCTTGTCCTAATCTATACTCAGAGAGAGTATTACATCCAACAACTGAAGAACAGACCTTTTCAAGTTCATATGGAATGTTTACGACTGATCATGTTGCTGAGTCATAAAACAAATCTCAATAAATTTCAAGACTGAAACCTTATAGAACATTTAATTGTGTTAGAAATCAGTTACAATATGACATCTAGGAAAGCCCCAAATATTTGGAAATTAAACAATGTAAATAACACATGGATTAAAGAATAAAATATAAGCATATTAAATCTAAAATAAGTAGAACAACAACAAAAGCAGAAATCAATAAAACAAAATAGATAAAAGAAAAATTAACAAAGCCAAAAACTGATTCTTTGAAAAGATTAAAACTGATTAAAGAGAGAAAACATGAATTGCTAACATCAAAAACGAAAGAAAGAGGGGACATCACTATAGATACCAGAGACATCAATAGCATAAGAAAATATCATGTACAACTTTATGTCAATAAAGTTGACATTATACAATGAAACATTTCTTGAAAATTAAGTTACCCAAATTGATACAAGATAAAAATAATATTCTGAATAACTCTAATAAGTATCAAAGGAATTTAATTTATTATCAAAAACTTCCTCCAAAGAAAACACCAGGTCTTGATGGTTTGTTTTACTGGCAAATTCTACCAAGCATTTAAGGAAGAAATCATACCAAATTTATACAAATTCTTCAGAAAATATAGGAAACAGGAATACTTCCCAACTCATTTCAGAAGGTCAGCAAAACTGATACCAAAACCAGACAAGTAAATTATAAGAAAATGACAGAATGGTATATTTCATGGAATACAGACACAAAAATCCTTTACACAACATTAGCAAATTGAATCCAGGAAAAAAAAAAATATATATATATGTGTATATATGTGTGTGTGTGTATATATATATATATATATATATATATATATATATAGGGTTTATCTTAGTAATGAAAAACATTTGAAGAATTAATCAATGCAATCACTAAAGGAATAAAAAAGGAAAACGATGATAATTTTAATAGATGCAATAAAAGGACCTGACATCATTCAATAGTCATTTATAATAAAATATAAAAAAACTCAACAAACTAGGAATAGAAGGGAACTTCCTCAATGATAAAGGATATGAATAAGAAAATGATGCCTAATGTTATACTTAATAGTGAAAGACCGAACGCCACCCGCCTAAAAAACTGGGAAAAAGGCAAAGATATCCCACTTTCACCAGTGCAGTAAGGCACAAAAAAGAAATAAAAGGCTAAAAGACTGAAAAGGAAAAAGTAAAATTGCCCATTCAGAGAAGACATGATTATGTAAAAATCCCAAGGAAGGAAAAAAACAAAACAAAAACTACTTAGAACTAAGTGACTTTAACAAGGTCACAGGATACAGTTGAATATCAGAAACCAACTGTATTTCTGTATACTCACAGGAAAAAAATGGAAACTAAAACTAAGAAAAATACCATCATAAAATACTTAGGAATAAATATAACAAAAGGTATGCACAACCTCTACATTAAAAACTGTAGGACACTGCTAAAAGAGATTAAAGAAGAAAACCTCCATAAATGGAGAGATATGAGTATAAGAAAGATGTTTATGGATTAGAAAACTCAATATTGTTATAATGTCAATTCTCCCCAAACTGATTTATAGATTCAATGCAATCCAAATCATAATCTAAGCAGTCTTTCTTAAAAATAAAAGCTAAGAAACTAATTCTAAAATTTATAAATGCAAAGTACCGGAAATATATAAAAAAGGAACAAAAATGGAAGATTTATACTAATCAATTCAGGGCTTACTATAAAGGTACAGTTATCAAGATGACATGGTTATTAGCATAAGAATAGCCATATCGATAAAAGTAATAGATTAGAGTGTTCTGAAACAGACCCACACTTACACCGTCAAATGGTTTTTGATAAGGTACCAAAAACAATTCATTGGGAAAAGGAACAATGATGCTGGAACAACTGGAAATCCACATGTAATAAACAAAGATCAACCCCACACTTCAAGCCACATAAAATATTAGTTTGAGATGGATTATAGACCCAGGTATAAAATCTAAAACTGGGAGAAGGCAGACATTCTTTAAACATCGGAAACAATCATCACAACACAAAAGAAAGAAACTGGTAAATTGAACTTCATCAAAATTAAAAACTTCTGTCATTAAAAGGCACCATACAGGCAGGCCACAGGCTAGGAGAAAATATTCACAAAAATGCCTGACAATGGGATCAAATATATGGTGATGGAAGAAGAACTGACTCTGGGTGGTGAACACAATGTAATATATACACAATGTAATATATAGATGATGTATTACAGAATTGTACACCTGGAACCTATGTAACTTTACTAATCACTGTCACCCAATAAACTTCAATTAAAAAAAAAAAGTTTGACAAAGTACCAGTATCCAGAATATATAAAGAACTTCAAAACTCAATAGTAAAGGGCCAGCCGAGTGGCGCGATGGTTAAGAGCTCGCTTGGGATGCCGGAGGGCCCCGGTTCGGATCCCACATATGAGGGCCGGTGACGCTGCCCTCCACAGCTGAGATGCTGGATGGCAGCTCAACCTGGAGCTGGGCTGCCGTGGGTCGCCGGCGATGGCGTGGGCTGCAGTCCCTGTGGCAGTGGATTGCCATGGGCTACCGTGTGTAGCAGGCAGCCAGCGTGAGCGGCCAGCAGCCGCAGTGAGCG
>NW_017731422.1:3642734-3663060 GCF_001890085.2 Hipposideros armiger
ACAACTAGATTGAAGAACAAAACGACAGCAACTTGTCTGTTCCCCTTCCCCCAACTCCCCAGCACTGTTCCCATCCCCCCAATTCCCCAATAAAAACAAAACAAAACAAAACAAAAACTCAATAGTAAAGACAAACAATCCAATAAAAAAAATGACAAAAGCTTCAGAAGTTAGATGATGAGCAATGAGCACATATAAAATTGCACCGTCATTAGTTATCAGAGAAAATTAAAACCATGAGATACCACTATACAGAATGGATGAAATTGAAAAAACTGACAATATCAAAAGTTGGTGAGAATATGGAGCAAGTGGGACTTGCATACATTACTGGTGGGAATGAAAAACCATTTTGGAAAAAGGTTTGGCTGTTTCTTACTAAGTTCAACACATACCTGCCCTGTGACCCAGCAATTCCACTCCTAGGGATTTATCTATGAGAAATTAAACACATGTCTACAAAAAGACTTGTTTACAAATGCTCACAGCCAGCAACTACTATATCAGCTAAGAGTGTTCACTGTATTAGATTACAGTCTAGAAAGGCCCAACTTAATGGTGTCTTAATATTCCTAAAATGTGTCATAAAAAGCTGTGGGTTTTTAAATAGCACAAGATTTATGCTATCTGGTATATTAAACACATAGAAGTATGATTCAGTACAGGATAATAATGACTAATACTTTAATATGTTGCATGTAAAATAATGTTGGCATAAATGATCATTTATGAAATAAATTACTATTTTCTTTCCTTTACATTTTTAAAAATTTCCACTAGAAAAACAGAATGAGCTGCTCAAACAAAAGGTCCTATAAGCTTTACTCATGATAGCTTCAAGCGGAAACAAGCCAAACATTCACCACCAGGACTACAGATTATAGGCAATTATGGTACCTTCATACAATGGACTACTACTCAGCAATAAAAATGGAACCAATTTCTAAGAATAACATCATGGATAAATCTGACAGACATTATACTGAGTAAAAGAAGCCAGGCACAAAAGAGTATGATTTCATTTTTATGAAGTTCTAGAACAGGCAAACCTAATCTAAAGGGAAAATACCAGAATAGTGGTTATGTAGAAGCTGAAGCTGGTAACAAGGAAATTTCTAGTCAGATGGAAATGTTCTGTATCTTGACAGAATGTGAATTACATGAGGTTAACTATTGTCAAGTGTACAATTAAGATTTGTGCCTTTTGAAATATGCAAAATTTCCCTTAAAAAACTCAAATAGGATACCAATAGGAAAATTTTGATAATATAAACCTGAGTTTCCTTACCTGAAAGGATTACCCCATAATAATCTATTCATAGTTCTACTATTTCCTAATATACAAAGGTATACATGTAAAGTTGATATAATTATACCCCACGTACTTCTGTGTTCAATCCTGCACGAAACTGGTGCAGAATAAAAAAAATGATCATAAATCTCCAAACCAAGAATATAAGAGTAATTTTAGACAGTTCCAGGCATCCAGACTAGATTATCCAGGAGATATCAACTGCCCACTTACTGTCATTTTCCCAGGTAGGAGAAACTATTGCAGACAAGGAAAATTCCAATATACTGAAGGCCACAGTGACAACACACAGCATTGAAATTCTACTTCTAGGTATTTCCCTTGAAAAATACGTGTGTACAAATATGTACAGGATGCTCTTTGCAGCATGGTTTGCTACAGGAAAAAACCCTAGAAATTCCCTATTCCCGATATATTAGGGTAATCAAGTAAATTATGGCCTGGCCTTACTATGAAACACAGCAGTTAAAACAATGATGTAGATTTATATATATACTGACAGGGAAGTATCTTTAAGACAAATTGCTAAATGAAAAAAAGCCAGTTACAGTATATATAGTAAAATTTCATTCATGCATCACATCCATGGTTAGAGGCAACTAATATTTTAAAAACTAAAACTGCACTGATTTTGGTCTCTGGACTATTCACGTTAAAAAGAAACAGTCTTAAAATAGAACTCTGCTAAAAAGACATGAAGTCTTCAAGTTTTTTAAAAAGCAAGAAATTGAATACACAACTCTTCTTAATGGACATAAGTGGCTCTTCTGTATTCGAGTTTTTATTTCCAGACAGAAAAGGAATAAAACCCCCTCTGCCTGAGATGGCTCAGTAACTAACCTGAAGACTAAGTACTTGATTTAAAAAAATCTTACATACCCAAAATGGGATATGGACATAACCACGAGCAACATACTACAAAGTAGCTGGTTTATAACAAATGCAACATTGCGGCTAGACAAGTATAGAAATGTGCAACAAACAGGAATAAAGCTATTTAGTAACTGAAGTAGGAACAGCAGAATAACAGCTTTAAAACTGTCCTGTGTTTTAAACAATGTAACAGACATTTGCTCGACAATATTTGCTGAGCACCTAGTAGTATCAGGTACTATTATGCGTGCCAAAGGCCTACAATTAGGAAAGAGGAGCTCATAGACTAGCCTAACTGGATAATGACGGAGAAAAGGGTGCAAGCCAAGTCCACAATTCTGAGTCACTAAAAGCTCTTTCTCCAGACCACGTATGATTTTTACTTAATATTCTCTGCATGTACCTGGTGGTACAGAAGACAGTATTGATTGCAACTTGATTTTCTGATTAGGCATCAGAGTCCTACTGTGTAGTAGTTCCCAGATTTCTGAGTGACAGGGACCAGTAGAATGACTGAAAAAAGGGCTGCTAATTTTTCTCTAAGAATATTAAAAAATAAAACTACTTAATTGCCTTGGTTTTATATACTAATATTTTAACAAAGAATCTCAGGATTTAAGAACTAAACAAATTTTAGCTCTAAGAAAAACTCAGTACATTTTTCCTACTTTCCCCCTCATTTTACTGAGTGAAAAATTCATAAGAGACCGATATCAGAGAATCAAAGAAAGATAAAGGAAAAGAACAAGGACTTTAGAGTCAGAGAGCCCTGGTTTCAATTTTTATGACTGCAGGTAAGTCACTTAAACTACTCTGAGCCCATGTGCTCAGAAATTTATAGAAGGATTAAACATGATTATAGGTAAAGAAAGCGCTTAAGCATTAACTTTGGTGCCTAGGATGTGCTCAATAAGCATAAGCAACTTTCACCGTTAAAATTAATTTTGGGACTTGCACTTCTGGTTATGACAGAATAACTGGTCCTAAACTAACCCTCCCACTGTACATAATCTTGAAACTAGATGAATACATGAGGCAACTATTTCCAGGCATCGAACAGGTAGTACTAGATTGCAATAACTAAGAGAAGGGAAACTCATCATGAGGTGATTGAGCCCCGTGATGGCTCTGCCTCTCACCGAGGGCGTTAAGTTCCCGCCTGTGGCACAGTGAGCTAGAGCCTAAGCAGAGCAGCAAGGTGCTGCTGAGCTGACACTAGAGTCTGGGGCAAGTGAAACAGCAAGAAGCCCTGAGTAAGGGCACCAGAAAGGTGGAATGTGTGTAAAAGGAGAAGGGCCAGAAAGGAGCAGAAGTCTATGTGGGGGTCACCAGTAAATGAGTTGTTGGCTGAGGGTTGGGCAGTCCATGCACAGGGAGACACTCTCCAAGTTTACTGCAGAGTGGCTGCTATGAAATTGAGAGTGCCACAGAGACACTTGAGTCTAACAAGCATTGCTAGAGGACTCTGGAATTCTGGTCCACGCAGGCCTATGACTGAGATACCAGAAAGGCCATGACCTGGATTAAGGACCATGCATCTTAAAGAAAGACTTATTTCATATCTGCCCTAACAAGAGGTGGAGGGAGGCCACCGTGGCCCAGTACAGGGAGTGGAACCCAAATGGGGTAAGGAGGGCAACTATACAGAGCTGTATGGCAGTAACAGCAAGAGTGGTTACATAAAGGGGAATGATCAAATAATAGTTTTAGGATGAGAATCAGGTTAATCAGAGAAGGGAGTTACAAATATGCAAAGGGAGACAATGACAAAGAATCCTATGGTGTTGGATTGGAACCAGAGGGATCAATATAAAAGCATGGTTTTTAATAACTCTTTCAATATGTATCTACAGATAGATATAGAATATAGATCCACTGAGAGGGCCTGGGATTAATGACATACCAATAGCGACAATCACACCTAGTATTTTATTTCTAAACACTAATCTCTACTAAAAAAGGAACCAGGCTCCTTGGAGAAATGGTTGGTTTCAGAGCTGGGGAAGGGAAAAAAGTCCATGTGGCCGAAACATCTTGTGTTGGAAAGAAAAAGGAAGTGCTCAAAGAATGATGGGGACATGAAAAAGAACAAAGACGAAAGAAAAGCTTGAAGGACCTCCCACTGGTCATATCTAGAACAATTTGAGCACAAGAATAATGGGACTCCATGAATACATACTGAGATAAATAAATGAATGAATTGAATGCTTGATAAGAAACTGGATATTTAACAGTCTCAAAATACTCCCCACAAAATACCAATTACAGAGGGGAAAAGAGTAATGTAAGTCTTGCAGCATTCCCTTACTCCAGTGATCTAAGTTAACATCACCAGTTATGGTACAAATCAAAATCATACACTACTTGATAGGGTACAATGAGAACAGGTGATTTCTGTGATATTCCTGTGAAAGATGCAAACTGAATCTAATCATGAAGTTTATCAGACAAACCCAAATTGACAGACATTTACAAAATCACTGGCCTGTAATCTTCAAAAGTGTTAAAAGATCATGAAAGTCAAAGAAAAACTGAGGAAAAGCTCCTGACAGAAAATTAAGACATGCCATACAAATGCATGCTTTGAAATTGGTTCCTTTTGCTACAAAAGCATTACTGAAACAATTGAGCCTCAGTTTCCTCATCTGTAAATTATGAGGTTAAACTATCTCTATTGCTCCAAACATCGATTAAGGACTCAAAGAGATTTTTGTAAAGACAGACAAAAAACTAGATCTAACAATCTTTCAATGTATAAAAATATCTCCATTGGTATTCTAACCATGCTGATAAAGACTACCATGGACACCCAGAAGCCTTCACCGAAATTAAGCTTATTAGTCTTACAGGAAAAAAGTCTTATGGAAAAAAATGTTATACAATATCTCTATTAGTAGTACATCCACACAATCTAGCTGTATTAGCTGAAATAAACAGATGTCAAGGTTTTGTTAGAGATAGGAAAATTTAGCTCAATATATATAACGTATTCCCTTTTGTATGTATGTTTACATATATACATGTTTGAAATAATTATATATACACACCTTTATATGCATAGATACTTCTGGAAGGATACAAATAAGAAAATGTTAATAATGGTTTATTTCTGAGAAATAGGAATAGAAAGTCATAAAGGAGACAGGCACTTTCCTCCCTTATATTCTACCCTTGTATATCTGCTCAATTCTTAACATTAAAAAAGAAAAAAAAAGTCAAGCCATTCTAGAAGCAAGAAGTACATAGGTATAGCACCCAGATCATGATTTCTACTATCATTATCAACTAAAAGGAAACTCCTTGCAGAAATGGCTGACTGAAACCTAACCTACACATGTAGCCTCGCAGGTAACCTAGCATAGGTTAACCTTTGTTTAGAGGTTATAACGTTGCCTCAATTAACCTGTAACCCCACTTAGATCACACTCTAAAATTTAGAAGGTTTGTGTAATGCTATTTTGTAACTTGCTGAAAGTTTCACAGAAAGACCAAGACTTAGTCTGATGTTTATCTGTTCCTATACAATCCCTGACATTGATGACTGCTAGAACTGTTTCTCAGGAACAAACCCAGGATGTTTTGCAGGACCAGAGGGTGAACCAGCTGAAACCGCCTGAGACTGGCTGGAACAGCCTGAAGGACCGTCCAGTGACCTCATGAAGTTCCCTCATTATAATACTAAAACCTCTACCCAGGAGCACGTCCCCACCTATACCTGCAATGACAAAGTCTACTACCTTGATGTTTATGACTGATTTCCCCTAATAAAGGTGGATTAGATGCTTTGTTTGGGGACATATTGCTCTGGGAATGTGTCCTGGTGTATCTTTGCTTGCTGCCTTGCAATAAAGTTCCTTCTCATAAAATCATCTCGGAGTTGTCTTTTGACTGGCAACTACTAAGCATTAGGACCCAGTTCATCTGGTACCATGATTCTACATACGGGTCAGAGTGTGTACAAAGTGAGCTGTGGGCATCCTGAACCAGACAGCAAAGCAGCATTCAAAAACGAATGAAGGAGGGCCGGCCGAGCGGCGAGTTGGTTAAGAGCTGGCTTGGGACGCCAGAGGGCCCTGGTCTGGCTCCCACATATAAGGGCCAGTGACACTGCCCTCTACAGCTAAGATGCTGAACAACAGCTCAACCTGGAGCTGGGCTGCCTTAAGTCGATGGCGAAGGCGTAGGCTGAAGCGGGTTGCCATGGGCTACAGTGTGTAGCCTGCAGCCGCAGTGAGCAGCCGTCCAGAAGCCTGCCTGCGACTGATCTGCCTCGCCCTGGAAGAGCGCAATGATGGTGCCAAATGGGGCCAGTGAAGCAACGTCCTCCACAAGTAGACTGAAGAACAAAAGGACCGCAACTTGTCTGTTCCCCTTTCCCCAATTCCCCAGCACTGTTCCCATTCCCCAATTCCCCAATAAAAATCTTTAGAAAAATAAGTAAATAAATAAATGAAGGAGTGCAAAAAGGACAAAGAAGCCAGTGTGATGGAGCTCCCACAGACCAAGTTTGGGATAATCTGAACATTAAAAAGAATAACTATAACTATCAAGAAAAGCAAAGACGTGATTATCACAAGAGTCAAGGCATCAGTAAATTATGGGGTAGGAAGAAAGCACACAGTGGGTTTCTGGAATGCTGGTGATATTCTATTTCTTGACCTGAAAAATAATTACATGAATATTTGTTTCATAATTATTCATTACAACATACATATTTGCGCACATACACACACACACACACACACACACCAAAAAAATATATACACATAACTTGTATTCACCTTTTGTTATTGGTATATATTGAGTATTACAATTTTAATACAGTTTTTTCCTTTCTTAAAATGTGTAAGCATTTTTTGGGCACCGTGTGTGTGTGTGTGTGTGTGTAAAATACTTTGTAATTTTAAAACAAAAAAGTAATGCTTCAGGAAAAAAAAAGTCAAGTAAAAACAAGAGCCTCTTAGAAAGAAAATTACAATATTTTACCTGCAAGAGTACGTAGGTTCTCCTACTTTAAAAACACGACCACAAAGATGAGAAGGTTTGTTTGCTTGTTCAAGTTTTGGAAATCCAAATGTAGGGTCTTCACCACAAAGGTACCATTCCATTGGTCCCAACAAAACATGCTGTGCCAGCATGTCTTCCTTCTGTGGTAAAGGGTTGGGACCCCTGCAGTAGATTTTTGGTACATAGTGGGCTAAATGCTGGTACACTTCTCTTGTGAGGTCAGTTGCTTGCAGCCATTTCTTTAAAAAAGAAAAAAAGAGAGAAAAAAAAATTTTAAACCATGTCAATAAACTACTAATTTAGAATACATTTACTCTATTTTCTTTTAGGTACAAAAATAATGATAAGAGTCTTATAAATTATTTTGTTGCCAACACTCATCAATGCTACGTCTTCTTTCCAAAAAGGGTAAAATGTAGAACTTTATTAAAATGCAAAATATTTTAGAATTCTACTTTACTTAAAGCGAAAGTAAAATTAAAGTGAAAGGAGCCTCTCTCGTTAACTCGAGAGACAAGTAGGCAGTACAGGAAAATGACAAGTCATCATACAAGACACTAGCCATTGGGCCCATCTGACTTCCCTTTCTAACACGTTTTTCAAATTCTGTTTTTTCTTTTCAATTTTATCCTTAAATTATTTTCCATTATAGTTGACATACAATGTTATATTAGTGTCAGGTGTATAACACAGTGATTAGTGATTTATATCCCTTACAAAGTGATTGCCCCAATATTCTGATGGTGATTTGGATTCCCTTGTCAGTTTGCCGACAGGAAGAGCACACAGTGAACATGAACAGCAATATATTAGTTATATTTCTGATTAATAAATGAGATAGTATATCACTCTTTTATGAATGTCAGTCCACATGAGACTTGGTTCCATCAATTATGCGTTCTTTCCCTGATCAACCTCCCTATCATCCCTTTCCTTAGCTCTCCCTTGTTTTCCTTGTGAAAAACAAATCCCAAACTGCCACTTTTCTGCCCCCGAACTTTTATGTCCAATTACCTGTGATAATTATACTTAGATACCTAATAGATAATGTGATATTGTGATTTATAATAAGAAAAATATACATTTGATCTTCTTTCCATTCCTGGCACAGAGCTCCTAAACTCTTGAAATTTCCTAATAAGTGAGATAAAGGTGAAAGGAGTGTCTTTTGTTATTCATAACTAGCCCCTCTGGGGAGCTGGTTGCCAGGGGAACCAACCTAGTGATTAGAAAGTTGAAACTTATAGTCTCTATCCCAACCTGAGGGAGGGGAGTGGCTGGAGACCCAGCTAATGGCCAATGATTTAATCAATCATGGTTATGTAAGAAACCTCAAATGTTGGGGTTCAGAGAGCTTCTGAGTTGGTGAACACACAGGGGTGCTGGCATAGGGCATGGAAGCTCTGCACCCCTTCTGACATACCTTGCTCTACGTGTCTCTTCCATCTGGCTGTTCCTGAGTTGTGTCATTTTATAATCAACCAGTAATTTGGTAAATAAACTGCTTCCCTGACACTGTGCGCTGTTCTAGCAAATTACTGAACCCAAAGAAAGGGTCACAGAAACCCCCGATTTGTAGCCAAGTCAGACAGAAGTTGTGGGTAATTCAAGGATCCACTGCTTGTGACTGGCATATTAAGTGATGAAGGGGGAAGTCCTGTGGGGCTGAGCCTGTAATCTGTGAGATCTAACACTAACTCTAGAATTAAACTGAATCATAGGACACCCACCCAGTTGGTGTCCAGAGAATTAGAGAATTGCTTGGTGTGGGGAACACCCCCACCCCACATATTTGGTGGCCAGCGTATTGTTGAGTGTAGAAAGAGAAGCACCAGTTTTTCCTGTCAAACACCAACTCAATATGTTCAAAATTGAAACGATTCCCCACAACACCCAAAACCCCCCTATTTTCCTCATTTTAGATACCAGCATCTACCCAGAAAACCTGAAAATCTTCCTTCTTCCTCACCCCAACATCCAATTAAGCCTTGTCCATTAGGCTTCTTAAACATTGACTGAATCTCCTCAGTTCTTTCTCTCCATCTCCACAGGCACTACCTTAGTCTAAGCCCCTCACTGGATGTTTCACTAGCATTAGTGCAACAATGTCCTAGCTGGTGATCCCCATTAGTCCTACCCCTCTACCGCCCATTTTCCAACCTCACTACCAGCGTGCTTCGTGCAAAATGCCAATCTGATCATGTCGTTCAGCACCCCCTTGTATTGAGGATCATGTCAACTCCCCTGACATGTTTACAAGGTCCTCTGCCTGGTATCATACTTTCCTCTCTCCTTCTTCTGACCTGCATTGGCTCCTCTCTCTCTGCTATTTTCTACTCCTTCAGATCTCAATTTATGTTTCACTTTCTCTAAGATTCTTTCTCTGCTGATTTCCTCACCTACATCTTCAATTTCCATATCCCCCCAGGTCTAAAACAGAACCTGGCCCCACTGGGCATTCAGTAAAAGCTGTTAACTGAATGACTATAAATAAGTTTATACCACTTACTGGCACATAACACTGATACTGCGGAAAAGATTCTCCGTGTGGTTTTTTTTTTTCTTTTTTTTTTTTTTTTAGCTGAGCCATCCTCCTACTTGTTGGCAGCTCAGCGGCTGCTCAGCTCGGGCTGGACTCAAACCGCTGTTGCTCAGAGCTCAAACTCTTGAGCGAGCTCTTAACCAACTGAGCCACTCGGCTGGCCCCTCTCCGTGTGGTTTTAATAAAAGCAGAGATAAAGCAGATCCAGGCCTGCAGCCTCTAAAGACTAAATCAAATAAGCCCTAGGTAAAGCACCCTTCAAACTACCTCCTTTGTTTCTTATCCCTATTTCCTTAAACCTGAAGTCTTTTCTCTATAGTCTATCACTTACCCCTGCCTCCCCTGCCAATTCTGTCTATATGTTTATTTGTCCTCCGTACTACTTTTATAATTACAACTCATTTTGGCTCTCAACCAAATAAAAATTTTAAACAAAAAAAATTGAAATGATTCACTTTTACAAAAATACAGTTAACTGCTAAGTTATAGGTCCAGTGTTTACCTATGGATTACAAGTTAAGTTCCAAATTACATTCTCAGCAAAAACAGTTTATGTTCAAGTGATATCTAACACCATAAGGCAACAGTGTAAGAATCTTCATTTTAACTATTACTTGTACAATCTTCAGCCCACTTTCTTCCTTCTAAAAATAACACATAGAGATTTTAAGTATTCATGAGGTAGCATATATTAACTTTCTAGTCAATTTCACATTTCGGAGAACTTTTACTAAAAATGTAAAAATCTTGTTCCTAATTTAAAGAACTGGTTGGAAGCTTACGACCAAAAACAGTGAAAAAGTTTGCACCCCAAAAGGAAAACTATCTTTTCCAAATGTTACTTTGTTGTGTTTACTTTATTCAAGTAGGAAAGAGCCTAAACTACTGGTAAAACCACAGCACTTCTTGGGAGACAATTCCACACACAGGTTTAATAAGGATTCTCTCTCCATTTAGAGCAGTGGCTCTAATCTAAATCTCTTATGCACACATACACACGCAGACACACACACTCTTTAGTAGTTATAAAAGGAAGCGGAAAAAAAAGTCATCAAAGTCAACAGTAAAAGGCAGAGTCTTCAACCACAAGCAAACTAGAATCTATTATAATACTTTGAACTAAAAAACACTTTCTGGGTCACATCCAAGGGTAAATGTCCAGTTTTTCATCCATTGTCAGCAAATATGAATGTAGTCCAATTATCCTAAGCAATTTACTATTTATGAATGAAACATTAAGCACTGAGATTCAAAGAATTCACCTTCATGATCCTAGAATGTTATGCTTCAGGTAATTTTAATTTACAACACATTTAAAGGTTTTATTTTAAAAAGTTTTTGTTTTTATTTTTTTATATTCCCATTTCTCTTAAAACTTCCCTTTTGCAGAATTTTAACCCAGGGGAAATAAAAGGAGATGCTTTCCAGAAGAAATTACATTGTTTTGTGGCTCCAACAACACTGGCAGGTCAAATCTGTTCACAGATTTCTTAAACAAAAAAATTCAGAAACTATACCAGCTTCTGGTTAAGAAAGAAAAATCAGCCACCCTATATATTAATAAAACAACCATTTCATTTTAAATATCATTTATTACATATTATTATAAATTATTAACAAGACATAAAAATATGGTTCAAGAAAGGCAGGCATATGCTCAAAATTCAAAACTACTGAATAGATTTGGGATTATTACAAGCCATTTTAACATCATTAAATTTAAACAATATATAAAGCAAAGTACCTTTACATGAGAATTCTATACCAGATATACTGAATTAGTAACTGCAACAGTGTAGATTAAAAGAAAAAAAAAGTTGCAGAGAAAGTAAGCAGGAGGACAAACTTTCTGGCTGCCTTTCAGAATAATGGCTCACCTATTTCTCAAAAGAATAAACTCTATAGCTTTTCATATTAATTCTCACTAACATAAGCTAACTGTAAGTGTTTAACATGAAAAATCCTTGCGCTTTCCAATTTGGGTGCATGTAATAAGCACTATCTTATTAGAAGTCCTCCTTAGGGAAGTAAAGAAACTGTCAACTCATTCCACTAAAGTAAACATGTTATGACAACGTTTCCATGAGCTTTCCTCTTTTGAATGCTAAATTTAAGCCTTGGGATAGAGAGCAACTACAGTAACACAAAAAGGAAAGAACCCCTAGAAGTTAGCCTCCCTTATTATTTATTACTCTATACCCAATTAAAATTGTATCCTTTAACCACATTTGCTTTTGCTTTTGAATAAGGATAACCAACATATAGGTTAATTGTAAAACAACAATCACTAGTGCTGAAATGGGAGTTTTGGGGACTACACTAAGAAAAATTTAAACAAATCACATTATGAGTTCCAGAAATGAAGTAAAAGCAACCATAAATCAAAATAATATGAAACTCAATAATAAAAAACAAACAAAAAAAATCTAATTTAAAAATAAGAAGACAGGAAACGAAATTTCCAAAGATATACAAACAGTCAATAAGCTCATGAAAAAATGCCTAACACCATGAGTCATCAGGGAAATACAAATCAAATGAGATACCACTTGAGATACTCTAATGAGATACTACTTTGTTAGGTCCTGGCCTGGGTCCTCACAACTTCACACCCAACAAATGGGTGTAACAAGTGTTGACAAGGATGTGGAGAAATACATTGGAGCCCTCATATACTGCTGGTGGGAAATGTAATGATGCAATTACTTTGGAAAACAATTTAGGGGTTCCTCAAAATGTTAAGCATAGAATTTCCATATGACCCAGCAATTCCACTCCTGGGTACCAGCCCAAGAGAAATAAAAACATGTCCCCACAAAAAATTGTACACAAATGTTCATAGCAGCACAATTCATAATATCCAAAAAGTGGAAACAACCCAAACGTCCATCAACTGATGGATAAATAAAATATAGTATCTGCAATAAAAAGGAATGAAGTATCATTTGGCAATAAAAAGCAACGAAGTAGGGCTGGCCGAGTGGCGCGCTGGTTAAGAGCTGGCTTGGGACGCCAGAGGGCCCCGGTTTGGATCCCACATATGAGGGCCAGTGACACTGCCCTCTACAGCTAAGATGCTGAACAACAGCTCGACCTGGAGCTGGGCTGCTGTGAGTCACCAGCGACGGGGTAGGCTGCAGCCCCTGCTGCAGTGGGTTGCCGTGGGCTACTGTGTGTAGCCGGCAGCCAGCGTGAGCGGCCATCCGGAAGCTGGCGACTGATCTGCCTCACCCAGGAAGAGCGCAATGATGGTGCCAACATGGACCAGTGAAGCAACATCCTCCACAAGTAGACTGAAGAACAAAAGGACAGCAACTTGTCTGTTCCCCTTCCCCCAATTCCCCAGCACTGTTCCCATCACCGAATTCCCCAATAAAAATCTTAAAAAAAAAAAAAGGAACGAAGTATTGATACATGCTACAACATGAATGAATCTTGAAAATCTTATGTTAAGTGAAATTTATATGAAGTTTCCTGAATAGGAAGATGTATGAGGATGAAAAATAGGTTAGTAACTCTCTAGAGTTTGGGAGGTTAGGTGAAAATGGGGATTGACTGCTAATGGGTAAAGGATTTCCTCCGGGGGATGATGAAAATGTTCTAAAATTGGTTGTAGTGATGGTTACACAACTCTGTGAATATAGAAAAAAACCTTTGAATTGAATTGTATATTTGAATTACATATAAAATTCAAACATTTTAAAGCAAAAAATCATCAATAGACATAAAACTTCTATAATGAATATGTATTTCTTTAATACTAGGGGAAAAGCAATATATGTACTTCTTAATCATAATCATCCATTGGAACACATTATAATTAAATCCATGGAGCATGCAACGTAGATAGACTTCAGACGTGTTAGGAAAGTCATACTTGTGGAATCAATTCTACCAAGAAAAAAAGAAAGCTGAGAAGGGAGGACCACTTTAATATCCTAAACTTAAAGTTATTGAAGAGAGCACTTCCATGCTTCTATTTGTGAGGCATACTAGTTAAAAGTTTTTTCTCTAATAGAAGAGAAACAGTGTGTAAATAAAGTGTGGGAAAGATGACACCTGTGCTTATTAAGTAATTTTAAATGGATGTGATCCCAACAAACTACCAGTAACAGAGGTCTAAAGGCTGTAATAAGCTGCTTTCTTTCCTTGTTTACCCTCTTTAGAATTTACCTCTAACCTGACAAAACTTTATTAATTCATTTTAATTTGTGATAAAGAGCCATCCTGGAGCCGAGGCTGAAAGAATGGTTTTAAGTGTTATGCTGTTTTAACTAAATACAGACAATAAACCCTTCATAAAGAAAGGCCAGGTTATATAGCTGGAAGAGTCTTGTATTTTAATATTAGTTTGCATCTTTTTTAAGGAATTTTGTTAGCCTTCAGACTGAACTTTTTTTTCCCCATCTTTTTTTTCAGAAAATCATTTAAAAATAAAAAGCAAAAGTAAAATGTAGCTCCTCACAAACTCAAATTAGTCCAAATTAATAAATTTGTATTGCATTTGCCCTGCTGCATCTGCGTAAGAATTTCACTGCACAAGAACTAGGAGCATTGGTCTCTGGTACAGGTCTCATGAGGAGCCTCAACAAACAGAAACTTTAATCACTTGCTTGGTAGTTTGCACTTTTAGAATCGGGAAAATAAGAGTACATAGACTGTATCACTAAGCCAACAGACATGAAACTCAGTGGAAGTAAAAATAAAATAAAATTACTTTGAGGTAAATAACAGTAGATATCAGTAAGGATATTAATAGGGCAACATGGATAGGGAAAATTGTAATTACCATTTTACTGTTTACTTGTGACACTGCTTTCACTTTCTTTTTCAAATCTCTGATAAATGAAAGGCTGGGGGGGGGGGCTGAAAATCCTGGAGTCGTTGTAATACTAAGCAGAAAGTCAATGAAAACAGACCTAGACTAAACAAGTTGGTTTAAACAGAAACAAGCAAAGACTTTTTTCACCTCTCCTGTCATTTATTCCACTCTGACTTTAGTGTCCTCATCAATTCACCCAAAATAACTCCTCCCTAGCTCCACAGTGACCCACTAAAATTTTGTTCATAACATTCAGGTTGTTGACTTGTGTTCAGAGGTCACTCCCTTCCTAGTAGCTTTTTAAATGGAAGGCTTTAGAGGTGGGGCCTAAGTTGTTTTGGTCCATTCATAATCATTCTGGACAATCTGTTCTAATGGGTGATCCCAGGTCTTGAAGAAAGATGCCATCGCGTTTATTAAAGCAATCCTTTTACAACTCTGTTACTTATACGGGCATATTCATGGTACAGTTTCAGTACAATACTGGGTTTGAATGGTTTAAGTCTGGGGTATAAAGGCTCCCGCTACGCTGTAACCAAACCTCACATTATGAACTTCTATGTGTTGAATGCTGCTCTCCCAAAGTTACATAACGTTCGTTCTCCACCCAACTACCCCCCAACTTCTTGGAAAATTATTTTGTTGCTCTCCTAGCCTCCACTACTTTCTTTTACACTCAGTCGAGACACTGCTTTCCGCACATACATCAATGCTGTCGACGGACCAAGCCTGTGTGAAAACGCACTGAAGAGGGGGAAGAGGGAGAACGGTCGTCTGCATCCTTTGATGCTCAGCGCGGTCCCAGAAACAAAGTGGGGACTCGGCTATTAAGGGAGCAGGTTTCGGTGGAGGAGCCAACGCTCCGCTTATGTCCGGAAAAGGAATCAGAAAGATCAAGGAGGGCGATTATACCCAAAACACCAGGAAGTGTCTTTCCCTCCCCTATTCCAAGACCTGGCATACAGGGCAAAAGCCCTCGTGTTGGGGACTTCATACGAGTGTGGGGGAAAGGAGACATCACGGAAGAGCTGCTGGTTCTCCTGGGCAGAAAGGGAACGGAAAGGCGGCTGGTGCACAGAGCAGATCTGCGGGCTACGTGAGGATAAAGGGGGGAGGATGGAAGGATCGGTGGCGTCCCCGGGCCGCTCCCCAGCTGGGGAGGCCGGAGAGCCCAGCGCCCGGGTTACCCCCCAAGTCAGAGCCAGGCCGCTCCGGGGCTTCCAGGAGCCGGTTCCTCCCACGGGGCTCGGCCTGCAGGGGACAGACGTCCCAGCCGGGGTCCCAGCACTCACCCCCGCCGTCTCCTCAGCCGAACATTCCAGCAAACTCCGGTCGATGGCCGGCGCCTCCGGCTCCAGCTCCGACGCCATCTTCCCTCCGCCTCCTCCCCAGCGCTGACGCCGCTACCGCCGCCCCAAGGGCCGCGGCCTCGCCACAGCCCCGGCGACCGATATCGCCACCTCTGCCCCCAGGCAGTCGGTCCGGAATCGTCCAGGCGGCGGCGGGTGGAGAGAAGACGGGCGAGCCGGGAGCGTGAGGGGAAGCCGGCCAGGAGGACGGCGGCCCCCAGCGCTCCCTCCCGGGCTCAGCGCCCGAGTCAAGTCACTGCCTCGTCCCTGCCACGGGGAAGGACACACAGGACCACAGGCCTGGCACCCGCTCGCCGCTACCGTGTCCCGCACCGGGAAAGGGGCAATAACACCCAGGAGAGGAAGCAAAGTTTTCTGGGAACTGTAGTCCGCCTCCGGCACAGCCAGGAAGAAGGGAAGCCCTCATAGGCCACGCCCACGACGGCCTGGCGCGAGTCGCAGTCCATGTCCTACCGAGAGAACGGGCGCGTGTCGGCCAGGGGGCGGGGCTTGCCTAGAATCCTGGGAAGAGGAGCGTGGCAAGACGCCAGCACCTGGGAAAAGGCGGAAGGGCGAGATAGTGTGGGAACTGTAGTTTTCTCTCCCTAACCCCATTTGTTCCTTTCTGGATCCCCAGATTCTAGAACAGTGCCTGTCACGTCATGGACACACTGGGCGTACTTTTCAAAGCCTCGTCTATGGTAGGCACTCTAATACTTCTCGAATGAATGGATTCCACTCTGTTCCTACAGTTCCATAGCCCTGCCATTTATCATCCCCTCATCCTTTAGACTCGTAATTCAGGTGAACATTACCCTGGTTTTTGAAGGGTTTAACGCATATTTAATTGCTGTTAAAACATTCCCGAGCAATGTGGTTATTACCATTTATCTAAATTTATTACAGATCTTGCTGCAAAGGAAAAGGAGTCTATCAAACCAATTCAAAGTTTTACTCTCGATTGGGGGCGTTTTACAGAAATAGATAATCCTTAGATTAGATACAAAAGAAAATTATGTTTGTTTAGAGATAATTAGGCTCTTGACTAACGGTTGGATGAGCGGGTTTTTTAGAACAAATCTTCAATTCCCTTAGAATTTATCAGGGAATTGCTTGCATATTTTTATCAGGCATACTAATTTATTCTCAGAAGGAAACTGTGATTACATTAGGCAAAAAAAAAAAATGTTCTGAGTCAGTCCAGGTTTGGGACATGTTTTTGTTGTTATTGTTCTTAATACTATAATATTAACCAAGTTTGTTTTAAGGAAATGAAATTGCCCATAACCTCATCGTCCAAATTAGCCTTGTTACCACTTTTAAAAACGAGAGTAATATAAGATTATAAATTCAAACCCAATAGGAATATTTTTAAAAGGAAAAATAAAAACTCCCCCTTACCTCAGGTTGCTCTCCCCAAAGCAAATCATTTTTAATGCTTTCTTATGATTCTATCCAGAAAAATGTATGCATATATCTGCATAGATACCTAAAATGAGATTATCTTGAAATATTCTTTTACGTGTTACTTTCTTCCTTGCTCAACTTACTTGCATTGATGGACTCCCTTAACCTGGAGGAAAACTGAGATTGTTACAACCTAGAAACAAAGATAATACCTCTCATCAACTGTAAGTGATTATATATATATATATATATGTATATGTATATATATACACACATATATATACACATATATATATATATCATGGGACGTGGAGTATAGTGTGGGAGTGGAGTCAAGGGAATTGTAATAGATATGTATGATATTGGGGGGGAGTGGGGCGGTGGATTAGGGGAGGGGGGTTGTCACCTCGAGGGGTAAAAAGTATATTGCACTGTGTTGTACAGCTGGAACTAATTCTAAAAAATGTGTATTTCACAATAAAAAATAATTGAAAAAAACCCAAACAATATGGAGATTTCAAAAAAAGAAAAGATAATACCTCTCTAAGGGCCCTAACATAGAATTAAAGCCAGTAAAATAGATTGTAAAGAAATTTGCTGCACTTAACATTATTATTGACTTCCTTCTATTGCTTTTGGATTGAGTTCTTTTTCTAAATTCTCAAGTTGGATGTTTGCTATTAAGCTTTCTCTTTTTTTCAATATGTACATCTAAGGCAGTGCTTCTCAAACTTGAGCATACATCAGAATCACCGGGAGGTCTTGATAAGATACAGATTTCTAGACCCCACCTTCAGAATTTCTGTTTCAGTATGTTTTGGGTAGAGACTTAAAAATTGCATTTCTTTCAAGTTTCTGGATGTCCTGGGACCAACGTTGAGAATCACAGATTCATTAAAGTAATGCATTTCTATTATATACTGCTTTAACCATATTCTAGAAATTGTGGTATATAGTGTTTTCATTATCACTCATTTCTAAATATTTTCGAATTTTATTATGATTTCTTCTTTGGCCCATGTAGTATGTTTTCAAATTTTCAAATATGTGTGGCTTTTCTATCTTATATTACTGATTTCTCATTGTATCGTACTGTGGGCAGAAAACACCACCTATGTGGTATAGATTCTTTGGTATTTGATTACATTTGCTTTGTGACTAAGGTATATGGTTAAGTAACTCTTCAAAGATATTATTAGTTCTTCAATAATTACCTTTCTTACATTCTCTCTGTTTCCTCCTTCTGGAACTTCTGTTTGACTTTCTTTTCTATATTTTCCATGACTTTTCATTTCTTTTTCATTTTTCCATACTTTTAACTGTCTGTGCTGCATTCTCGATATATCTTCTGGTGTGCAAATTCTCTTTTTACCTGATATTGAACTATCTACTGAGTTTTTATTTTCAATGACTTCATTTCTCATTTCTAGAGATTAAATTCAGTTCATTTTCAGACATTTCTATTCTTTCATAATATCTGATTATTTATTTATGGTTCTAAATATTTGTTTTATAACTTTTTAAAAATTTTTATTGAGAAACTGGGGAAGGGGAACAGTGTTGGGGAATTGGGGCAGGGGAACAGCCAAGTTGTTGTCCTTCAATCTTAGTTGTGGAGGGCGCAGCTAGCTCAGCTCCAAGTCCAGTTGCCATCCAGCTGCCCATCAGCAGCTCGTGGCCGCTCAGCTCAAGGTGCCATGTTCAATCTTAGATGCCGGTGAGCGTAGCCCACCATTCCATGCGGGAGTCTAACTGTCAACCTTATTGTTAGGAGCACGTGCTCTCACCAGCTGACCATCCTGCCTCCTGTTGGCAGTTCAGCGGCAGCTCAGCTTGGGCGCAGCTCACTGGTTCATGTGGGAATTGAACCGGCGACCATGTTGCTCAGAGCTCATGCTCTTAACCAACTGAGCCACTCAGCCAACCTGTTTTACATCTTTAACACTTTTTAATGTGCTGTTTCAGTGGTGTTCATTAGAAATCTTGGGAATCTAATCTTACTTTTTGTGTGTGTATGCAAATCTTCATTTAAATTATTGTTTCCTGTACTTTGTAATTATGAATTTTGAGATCATTTTCACTTAGCATTAGATGTGGACTCTTGAGAGGCCTGTGTTAAGAGCATGTACCTTCATAGTAGCTTTTCATATGTTTCTGCAAGGCCTGGCATTCTAGGCACATTATAAACTCAGGACCAGGCACTCTAGGAGTATCATATACCCAGGACCAATTTTTATGTCAGTTTCTTGGCTTGGGGGTTCCCTAATAGTTTTAAATCAATTGTGTGGCATTGTTCCTAAATTCTTAACAGAGAGTCCTTTTTCCTACTCAGAGTCAAGGTTAAAAGCTTCCTTTTCTTTTCCCTCTGATGGTCAGTGAGTTTTTCTGTAGTCTGTTTCTTCACTGATGTTACATTCCTTTGAAAGCCCTGGCTGTATGTAGGGATCCCAGTTTCAATTCATGTTTCTTGGACCCAAGGTCTTTTCTTATGTCCCCATGTGGGCATTAAAACCTAAGCTCTAACTTCCAGTTAAACTTGGCATATTGAATACCTCCTGACAGTAAAGGGGGGGGGGGAGGAAAAATAGACTAGGAGTGGGAATGACAGCACCAAAAATTTAGAAGGTGGAAAGCAAATGGATGAGAAGTAACTGACTCGGCAATTAGAGAACGCTGAAACCTAAGCCAGCAGCAGAGCAGCCCACCATGAATCAAGCTGTCATGTGCAGACAGACCTCTGAAAGACTTAGAAATTTGAAGCACCACGTTATTCTGAAAGTGGGTGAGATGATGCTAAAAACAAGAATATTGTTTGAAAGTCTGTATAGCAAGAAGTTAGATCACCCCATTTTCCACCCCTGGAAGAGGTTTATCCTCTAGAGCAGCGGGTCTCAACCTTCCTAATGCCGCAACCTCTTAACACAGTTCCTCATGTTGTGGTGACCCCCAACCATAAAATTATTTTCGTTGCTACTCTATAACTGTAATTTTGCTACTGTTATGAATCGTAATGT
>NW_017731422.1:3665835-3671894 GCF_001890085.2 Hipposideros armiger
CCCCCCCCGCCCCAGCTGTTATTCTCAGTCTAGTTGCTCACTGGCACATGTGGTATTAGGAACATTGCACTCTTCCCAGCTGAGGCAGTCGGTCATCGGCTGTCGGCTGGCCACTCACGCCTGCTACCAGCTGCAGTTCACGGCAGCCCACAGCAGCCCACAGCAGCCCATAGCAGCCCATAGCAGCCCAGCTCCATGTCGAGCTGTTGTTCACAATCTTAGCTGTAGAGGGTGCACCTTATTGGCGCAGCTTACTGGCCCATGTGGGACTCGAACCAGCAGCGCCATTGTTCAGAGCTTGCACTCTTACCAACTGAGCTATCCGGTCACCCCTTTTCCATCTCCATTTCTTTGCTTCCTATCTCTCTGTTGAAGTTCTCCCTGAGATCATTGAGCATTCTTATAACCAGTGTTTGGAATTCTGTGTCTGATAGATTGCTTATCTCCATTTTGCTTAGTTCTTTTTCTGGAGCTTTGCTCTGTTCTTTTATTTGGAACATGTTTCTTTGCCTTCCCATTTTGGCTGCCTCCCTGTGTTTGTTTCTATATATTAGGTAGACCTGCTATGTCTTCTGGCCTTAGGAGAGTGGCCTTATGTAGTAGGTGTGCTGGGGGATTCAGTGATTCAGTCTTTCTGGTCACTTGAGCCACGCATTCCAAGTGCGTCCCTTGTGTGGGTTGTGTGTATTCTCCTCTTCTAATTGAGTCTTGGTTGATAATTGCACATCAATGGGAGGGACTGACCTTTGGGCTCACTGGTTGTGAAGAGTGGCCTTGACTACAGTGGAAGAATTGTGCAGGGGCTGATCCTACATAGAAGGATCTGCCTCAGCAGGACTCTGGTGTCTGCCCAATCCACCCCTTGGGTGTGTTATACTTGGAGGCATCTAGGTAACACTCCAACTTGTTTTGAAGTTGGCCACTGGGGGTGCCAGCCCCAGGACCACCTTGGAGGGCATCCGTTGTAGGTCAAGTTCAGCTACAGCCTGTGCCCCACCTGGCAGGAGCCATAAAGAAATCTACAGATGGCTGCTGCCTGTGCTGTGTTTGGAAGCGCCTTGAGAGGCCAAGCTGCGAACCAAGGCCAGTTGCCACTAGTGCCGGCTTAGGGCTGCTCAGCCAGAGTACAGGACACACTCAAGCCAGATGCTGCTTGTCTAGGTTCCAAGAACCTTTGAGAGACCCAAGAAAAGGCTGCAGCTTGATCCAAGGCAGGCAGTCTGCACGAAGAAGCCACTGGAAGCAGCCTGGGTGTGCCTGAAAGTTGGGTAGTACCTGATCTCGAATCGCCAGGGTGTGGCAAACGAATGTTGGAGACTCAAATATGGTGGCCGCCTGCATCTGCACGTGAGGAGGGCTCAGCAAGGAAACAACGGCCTCCACCAATTCCCTTGTCCAAGAAAAAACTGCCTCTCCAGCTCCCGTCCCAAGCCAGATAACTCAGTTCCCCACCATATGTCCCTGCTGCCTCTCCAGCTGCTGCCCCAGCACTGGATCTCAGAGCTAGTGACTCCATTGTTGGCTAAGTCTGTGCGCCATCCCTTTCAGAGGAGCACCTGGGAGTGCAGCAGCCCTCAGTCTCACTCAATCACAATCTCCGCTAGTTTTCACAACCAAAAATTATGGGGACTTCTCTCCCCGGCACTGGAACCCTGGACTAGGGTGGTGCTGGGACCTCTTGTTCCTCTGGGGTATGGGGGGATCCCCACAGCCAAAATATCTCTCCCAATCTCTAATGGTCACAGGTGGGTGTGGGACCAGCTAGTTCCACATCTCTTCCCTTCCTACCAGTCTGGAGGTAGTTTCTTCTGTGTGTCCTTAGTTGAAAGGCTTGAGTTCAGCTTGATTTTAGGCAATTCTCAATAAGTTGTTTTGTGGGTTTGTTGTAATTTTGATGTGGTTGTGAAAAAAGATAAGCACAGCGTTTACCTACTGTGTCATCTTTGTTATCTCCTATAATACTATTTTTTTTAGAACAGTTGTTTTCATATAGTGACATCATGGCAATCATCAGGAAATTTTAGAATATCAGGAACAAAGAGAGAATCCTATGAACGTCCAGAAAAAGAAAACACAAAGGCTCCAGAATCAGAATGTCACTGGATGTGTCAACCTTTAAAATACCCATTTCAGATCACATGTATCATGCTTTTATCCAATATTTCTAGATATTTGTGCTGGGAATGGTGGTGGTTTAGGTAATAAAGTATGTCATATTTCCAGAGTGGCTCCAGAATAGGTCCAGAAAGGCATGGACCCTGTTTTTATGTATGTATTCGTACCCCTCGAACAGTGTCTAGAGGCATATTGGGTGCTCAGTAAATATTTATTAAGTAAATGAATAAACCAGAAATCCATATTGATTTTTTAACCTAATAATGCTTCATCATTTTTCATGACTGCATAATATTTCATTATATAAACGCATCATAATGTATTTAACCCTATTGATGAATTCATTGACTCTTTCCAGGGTTTTGTGTGATTAAAATAATACTGAATGAAACCCCCTGTTCATATAGATGGGCAAACCCTTTTTAAGTATAACTGTGGAAAAATTCCTACAAGAGAGTTTACCAGGTCAGAAAGAATAATGTAACTGGTGAAAGGGCCAAATGAACAAAGTGCGACTCAGGTGGACAGGACCATATAAAAAGCCCATTTGGGTGGCCAGCTATCATTCCCAAGCACCAATGGCCTCCCTTTGCTCTGGGCTTTTCACTATGGCTTCTCACTGGGCCTAGACATTCTAAATTCCCAATCTTCACCTAATCTCATATTTCTCTCCCTACAAAACTAACCAATTTATGGGCCAGCTGAGTGGCTCAGTTGGTTAAGAGCGCGAGCTCTGAGCAACAGGATCATTGGTTCGATTCCCACATGGGCCAGTAAGCTGCGCCTGCGCTGAGCTGCCACTGAGCTGCCAACAGGTGGCAGGATGGCTCAGCTGGTGAGAGCAAGTGATCCTAACAAATTTGCCCGTTTGACTCCCGCATGGGATGATGGGCTGCCCCTCCCCCCCCGCAACTAAGATTGAACACAGCACCTTGAGCTGAGCTGCCGCGAGCTGCTGACGGGTGGCCGGATGGCAACTGGACTTGGAGCTGAGCTAGCTGCGCCCTCCACAACTAAGATTGAGGGGCAACTTGGCTGTTCCCCTTCCCCAATTCCCCAATAAAATCTTAAAAAAAAAAAAAGTAACCAATTTCTGTTAGGCAAAATGGTTTCTAGTGCCTGACATGACCATGATGCCATCTTAAAGAGCAAGTTGCAGTCAGCAATTGCCAGTTCACCTCAGGAGGGATGGGCCTGTATTACCTGAAAGGAATGTTCTTGCATAGCTATGTAGAGCCATTAAGCTATTTACTGATTTGGAACATACAGCTCTTAACAAGCACATGCCACTTGGCTACAAGCCACCTGTGCTCCTGGAGCTTTGTATATGTCAAGCCACCCATGCCCTTTTGGGTGTGGAGATCCATCATCTTGCTGCTGCTGCCCAAGACTCTGCTTCTGTCCGTAAGTTCCCTTAATAAACTCTTTTTAAAATTCTGGAGTTGTTTGCCTCTTTCTTTGGTCTCTCAACCCTCTCTTCCTTTGGAGGTCAGTTCCAGTACACTTTGGGAAAATTTCCCAACATGTGTGCGCTTCCTGCAGAACCTAACCTAGTGGCATATTTATCCATTCAATGATCAGTTAGTTAAGTAATTAATTCAACAAATATTTTATTGGGGCTGGCCAAGTGGCTCAGTTGGTTAAGAGCTTGCTCAAGAATGTGACCTCTGAGCGACAGGGTTGCCGATTCGATTCCCACATGGGCCAGTGAGCTGTGCCTGAGCTGAGCTGCCACTGAGCTGACAACAGGTGGTAGGATGGCTTAGCTGGGGAGAGCACGTGCTTCTAACAACAAGGTTGCCTGTTCAAGATGGTGGGCTACGCCTGCCTGCAACTAAANAGGGACACAATTTAGTCCATAACAGAGCCCAACAAATGGTATAGTTAGGTCACCTGACCCATGTACAAAGAACTTCCAATCATTTTTTTTTTTTTTTAGCTGAGCCATCCTGCCACCTGTTGGCAGCTCAGCAGCAGCTCAGTTTGGTCCAGGAATCGAACCGGCAACCCTGTTGCTCAAAGCTCACACTCTTGAGTGAGCTCTTAACCAACTGAGCCACTCGGCCAGCCCTTTCCAATTATTTTTTTAGCGACCCATTCTTAACTATGAACAGGTGGGAAATTGTGCACAGCTATTTGAGCAAAGTCTACAAAAGACAGACTAAAAAGTATGAAAAAGGTGGAAACAGAAACAAATCAGGAGTTGAAAAGGATTTTTTAAAATGTCACTGGAATTCTTGGGACTCAGAGAAGATTTTTATATCCATGTAAGAAGAACAAGAGGCCGGGGAAAAGAAATATTCAAGAACAAAAAAAAAATGCTCTTCTATATTTAAAATGTAAATACCCTGATTAATAGGGTTCTAGAAAGGGAGAACATCAACAAACAACAAAAATGGATGGGTGTAAATCATGAGGGAAATTTTTCAAGAAAATTTCCAACAACTGAAATACATAAGCGTCTAGACTGAGGGAGCCCATCAGTACCTAGAACAATTGTTTTATTTATTTATTTATTTTTGTTTTTTGGGAAAAAGCTTTAAGAGAGCCTTTTTTATGCTAAATTCATTATATTACACTTATTTTAAGATGTTTTCATAAATTCTCCACAGGTAATTAATTTTGTGGAATACTATTTTTTTTTCATAAAGTTTTTTTTATTAGTTTCAGGTGTACAAAGCAACGTAATAGTTAGACATTTAAACCTTTCATAAAGTGATAACCCACCCCCCAAGCAACTACCCCTCCGACATCCTATATAGCCGTTATAATGCCATTGACTATCTTCCCTATGTTGTACTTCACATCCTGTGACTATATATACCTATATATTTAGTTATAGTTGACATTCAGTATTATTCTACTTCAGCTTCAGGTGTATAACACATTGGACACAGTCTATGAAGTGATTCCCCCTGATAAGTCCAGTGCTCATCTGACACCTTCCATTATCTTTACAACATTATTGATTATATTCCTCATACTGTATTAACTATCAATTTGTATTTTATAATACCTTCACCTTTTTCACCCTGCCCTCATCCCCATTCCCATCTATCACATGGTTAGATCTGGTACCTATCTGGCACCATACCTAGTGATTACAATGTTATTGACTATATTCCTTATTCTATATCCTACATCCCCATGACTATTGTGTAACAACCAATTTGTACTTCTTAATCCCTTCCCCTTTCACCTATCCTTAACCCCCCTCCCATCTTAAAGAAGTCTCTCTAAGATTCCTTGTAATACTGGTTTGGTGGTGAACTCCTTTGGCTTTTTCTTATCTGGGAAGCTCCTTATCTGTCCTTCAATTCTAAATGATAGCTTTGCTGAGTAGAGTAATCTTGGTTGCATGTCATTGCTTTTCATCACTTGGACTATTTCCTGCCACTCCCTTCTTGCCTGCAAAGTTTCTGTTGAGCAATCAGCTAACAGTCTTACAGGGGCTCCCTTGTAGGTAACTAACTGCTTTTCTCTTGCTGCTTTTAAGATTCTCTCTTTGTATTTAAACTTTGGCGTTTTAATTATGATGTGTCCTAGTGTTAGACTCTTTGGGTTTATCTTATTTGGGACTCTGTATTTTCTGGGCTTGTGTGTCTATTTCCTTCACCAGGTTAGGGAAGTTTTCTGTCATTATTTCTTGAAATAGATTTTCAATTCCTTGCTCTCTCTCTCTCTTCCCCTTCTGGTACCACTATAATGTGAATGCTGGTATGCTTGATATTGTCCCAGAGGCCCCTGAAACTCTCCTAATTTTTTAGATTCTTTTTTCTTTTTGATGTTCCAGTTGGGTGTTTTCTGCTACCTTATCTTCTATATTGCTGGTTGGATCCTCTGCTTCATCTAATCTACTGTTGATTCCCTGTAATATATTCTTCATTTCCTTATTGTATCCTTTATTTCTGACTGGTTCTTTTTCATGGTTTCCATCTCCATTC
>NW_017731422.1:3676404-3693728 GCF_001890085.2 Hipposideros armiger
GGCAGCTCAGCGGCTGCTCAGCTCGGACTGGACTCGAACCGCTGTTGCTCAGAGCTCAAACTCTTGAGCGAGCTCTTAACCAACTGAGCCACTCTGCCGACCCTTAGAGCGCGCACTCTTAACCACGAAGCTGCTGGTCCGATTCCCGCGTGGGGTGGTGGCTACGCCCACCCGCAACTAATTGAACACAACACCTTGAACTGAGCGGTGCGACTGGACTTGGAGCTGATCTTGCTGCGCCCTCCACAACTAAGACTGAAGGACAACAACTTGGCTGTTCTCCTTCCCAATTCCCCAACATTGTTCTCCTCTCCCAACTCCCCAATAAAATCTTATAAAAAAACAAAAACAAATATTTTATTGAGCTCCAAGTGCCAGCTGAGTTCTTACTACTGGAGATATAAATCAGTGAATACAATGGGCAAGGTTACTGCTTTCAAGGAGCTTGTATTTTAGTAGGAGGAATAGGCAATAAAAAAGTAAGCAAATGAATATACTTTATGATTTTTAAAATATTGATAAATGTTAAAAGGAAATAAATAGAAAATTTATGGAAGGTGAAGGTGAAGATGGGGAGTAGGTGCATTAGATAGGTTGGTCAGGGAGGCATATCTGAGGATGGGAGAATTGAGCTGAGCCCTGAGTGAAAAGAAAGAGCTAGTCACATGAAGATCTGGGACAAGAGCATTCTATGCAAAGGAAACAGCAAATACAAAGGCCCTGAGGCTGGGACAGACTTGGAATAAATCAAGAGAAAAAGAAAGCTATGGTTTTATGGGAAAAGTTTTCAGATAAACTAATAGATGCAAAGCTCACTAGTAATAGTTATAGGTATATTATTCCTATTTTTTACTAAAGCCCTTTCGGATATATGTTATTATTTTCAGTTAAGACATGATGAAACTGAGAGGCATGAAGTTAAGGTAATTTGCTCTGTCACTGTGGTAGATTGTTTGCAGTTTTATGGCCCTAATTAATGGCGTTCCTGTACCCACTCCCTTTGCAAGGTGACTGCCAAGTCTTTGAGTTGAGTCCATTTTCCCGTTCTTTGAGTCTGGGCTGGCCTTGTGACTTGCTTTAGAGACTAGAGTGCGGGTGGAAGTGACACTATACCAGTTTCAAGCATATATCCCTAGATGTTCTCTCTCTCTCTCTCTCTCTCTCTCTCTCTCTCTCTCTCTCTCTCTCTCTCTCTCTCTCTCTCACCTCTGCTTTTGCCATGAGAACAAATCTGGGCTAGCCTGCTGGAGATGAGAAACCACATGGAGAAAAAGATACACAGGTTAACAGCTTGCCAACTCCTGGAAACAGAGCCACCTAGCGGACCTGTGGGTAGCTGCAGGCACTGGAGGGCGTCCAGGGAAACCAGTACTGGCCTAAATCGTTGACCTGCAGAATTGTGAACTAAATGTTGTTTGAAGCCCCTGAGTTTTGAGGTTGGTTTTCTATGCAGAAATAGCTAATCAATTCAGTCACATAGTTAGATTAGTAGCAGAAGAGGCATTTGAATTCAAGTCGCTCTAACTGCAAGGCTCATAATCTTTCCATGTCATGTTGCTCCCCCGATGTAACCATTTCCAGGGAAATTAATTTATTATTTTTTTAATAATTAAAATAACTAAACTCATGTTTAATAAGCCAAACCCAGTCTCCCTTTTCCTCGACAGGTCCTAAAATAATTAATTGGCTCTGAGTGCCTGGGAGTGATAGGTGGCCACCCAAATGGGCCTTTTTCATAGTCCTGTCAACTCTGTACCTCACTTTGCTCCTTTGGCCCTTTCACTAGTTACATCATTCCTTCTGACCTAGTAAACTCCCTTTAGGAATCTATCCTTTGGCTATACTTTAAAAAAAATTTTGTCATTCTATATGAACAAGGAATTTCTTTCAGTATTATTTTAATCACACAGAACACTGGAAAGAGCCAATGAGTTCATCTATAGGGTTAAATACATTATGATTCATGTAATTCATGGAATATTATGTAGCCATGAAAAAATGAAGCATTATTAGGTTTGAAAAACCAATGTGGGTTTCTGGTACCTAATAAGCTTCAGACACTGTTCTAGGAACATGAATACATGTGAAAAAAAACAACAGTGTCCGTGCCTTTATTGACTTTACAGTTTAGCTATTCTGGAAAGTCACAAACTTTATCACCTAAACCACCACCACTCCAAGCACAAATACCTAGAAATGTTGAATAAAAATATGATACATACAATCTGAAATGCATATTTTAAAGATTGACACATCCAGTGCCATTCTGATCCTGGAGCCTTTGTGTTTTCTTTTTCTGCAAGTTTGTAGAATTCTCTCTTTGTTCCTGATATTCTAAAATTGCCCAATGATTTGCCATGAATATTTTGATAAAAATAAGAAATTAAAAAACACTCATGAGGACTCAGCAGCCTCCCCCTTGAGCCCCCTCGCTTCCCGACGCTCTGTCCCCGCTGCCCGCCTTCTCCTGCCGTCGCCTTCCCTAGGTTGTTTCCACCGAGGAAAAGGAATCGTATAGTATGTCCGCTATCCAGAACCTCCACTCTTTCGACCCCTTTGCTGAGGGTGATGATCTGCTTCCTGCTGGCACTGAGGATTATATCCATATAAGAATTCAACAGAGAAACGGCAGGAAGACTTACTACTGTCCAAGGGATCGCTGATGATTACGATAAAAAGAAACTAGTGAAAGCGTTTTAAGAAGAAATTTGCCTGCAATGGTACTGTAATTGAACCTCCAGAATATGGATGAGAAGTAATTCAGCTTCAGGGTGACCAGCGCAAGAGATTGGACTGGCTAAGGAGGACCAGCGGAAGGTTCATGGGTTTTAAGTGCTTTTGGCTCACTGAAGCTTAAGTGAGGATTTCCTTGCAATGAGTAGAATTTCCCTTCTGTCCCCTGTCACAAGTTTAAAGACCTCACAGCTTGTATAATGTAACCATTTCGGGTCTGCTTTTAACTTGGACTAGTGTAACTCCTTCATGCAATAAACTGAAAAGAGAAAAACAAACAAACAAAACACTCATATCCTGTAATCTAAGGATTCATTCCAGCTCTAAGGTTTTATCAATCCCACAGACATACTCGTACATTTTAAGTTACACATTTCTACAAATTTGTTTTTAAAAAAAGAAACAAAAGAAAAAGAAAACAAGTAAAGCAGTTCTTTGTCCCTTCCCTCCTTTTCTGCCTTCTCAGAGGCAATCACTTTGAATTATTTTAGCTGCTTCCATTATCTCAAAATAGCTTCTTTGTGGGCCGGCCGAGTGGCTCAGTTGGTTAAGAGTTCACTCAAGAGTTTGAGCTCTGAGCAACAGTGGTTCAAGTCCTGGCCCAAGCTGAGCAGCCACTGAGCTGCCAACAGGTGGCAGGATGGCTCAGCTAAAAAAAACAAAACAAAAAAAATAGCTTCCTTGTATTGCTTCTTGATCCCCCGCCCCCCATTTTACAGGTTATTTATGCACTCCCTGTTACAAAAGATAAGGATTTCACTCTTTCAGCCCTTACCCCCACCACATACCACTCTCCCTATTCATCTCTATCCTCCTAATATGGTTTTACTGTAATTTAGATAGGCAAATTTTCAGAGTTTACGTTATTATGCCAATAAAGGTTACTTATAGCTGAGGCATATGGTAAATTATGATGACTTTTCTTTTCCTGAACAACTTTTTGTTTTCCATGGAGTTAATAACTGTCTTATTTTTCATTTTCATAGTTCTCTCTGAGCACATCAGACTATACAAGCCCCAATTCTCCACCAATTGCTAAATCTCTCATTATACTGAGATACACCCAGTTGTCTATAAATTTTATCTGGTAGAAAGAATCGTCTCCTGGAATTTTCTGACCTACTCCAAAATGGACTGTTTGCCCTGTTAACTGAGAGCCAGCAGTGGATTTCCCGTGACGCTAATGAAATTTACTCTTCAGGAACCTTCATTTCCATTAGTGATGTAGCCACATGATTATGAATTTTGTAAAATAGACAAAGTAAGATGTTTTAATTACGATTGGTTAAATTCGCTCTCTCTTTCCTATCCAACTTTCCCTCTGTCACACTATCTCTCACACTGAAGTTTTGGGATCCAACCAAAGCAAAGTAAGTTGGAAATCCATTCAGTTTAGATTTAGTTGGATTTACGAGTATTTATGTTGTTTGCAGTCACATATGTATAAAGTTAGGTCAGCGTCGGCCATCCCAGTGGGAATTGCTTCAGGGATATTCCTCCTTCCTACTGTGCTAACTCACCCTGGGTTGTAACCTGAAGGTGCAGGGTCAGAGGTTATAACAAGATATGAACATGTCCTGTGGTCCCTACCTGCAGAAGTAATTGAGTAGGCACTGAGAAACAAGGTCTGAATGTAAGGAGCCAGAAGCTTGTCTGTGGACATTTTTTGTCCATTCATCAGATGCAGGAAATAGGTAAGTGATGGATTCAGTTCTCAGCAATTCAGTTCTCTCCCAGCAGGAACATACTGGATAATGCAACGCATACAATTACAGATGCACTGTACAGTTTTTCTTTTTTGGTGGGAAACGCATCAATAGAATTTATCAGCATTCTGCTTAAACCTGTAGCAGTATTCAAAACAGTACCATGTAGATGTGAGGTTGCTTATTTTATACGTCTCTACCCTCAATAATAAAAACAAAATTTGAATAACCATGCTCAAGAAAAGACTGAATTATCTCCCTATTCTTTCTACAGAAAAATATTACAAAAATGTTGTAATATGAAGAAGTGATCAAAAAACTATATTTTACCTTACATTTAAAATTTTAAAAAGGCAATAATTGTAAAAAAAACTATTGATCTCTCATTAACAGTATGCATGTTGAAGTAGTTGGCAGTAAATGTACTGACACTTGCAAATTGCTCTGTCTGAAATGCATCAGAAAACAAGATGAATTGATGGGTAGAGGAAAGGATAAAGTATATATAGTAAAATATTAAATGTAGAATTTAGGTGGTAGGTATATGGCATTTATGATAAAGTTCTTGTAACTTTTCTATAGGTTTTAAAATTTTCATAATAAACTGTTGGAAGGAAACTTAGGCAGCTGAAAAATATAGAGGAAAAAAGTTGTAGAGAATGGATCAAGCAAGTAATGCATAAAAATAATCAATTTTTCTGAATTTTGTAATGTTTGTGGTATTTGTCAGCTTTTTAAAATTTGTAATTTGTTATAATTTCTCATTCTACATAAATATTCATTTTTTCATATCCAATTTTTTTTAAAAAAAAATTTTATTAGGGAGTTGGGGAAGGGGAACAGTGTTGGGGAATTGGGGAAGGGGAACAGCCAAGTTGTTGGTTTTCAATCTTAGTTGTGGAGGGCGCAGCTAGCTCAGCTCCAAGTCCAGTCGCCATCCAGCCGCCTGTTGGCAGCTCGCAGCTGCTCAGCTCAAGATGCTGTGTTCAATCTTAGTTGCAAGTGGGCATGGCCCACCATGCCATGTGGGAGTTGAACTGTCACCGTTGTTGTTAGGAGCACATGGTCTCACCAGCTGAGCCATCCTGCCTCCTGTTGGCAGCTCATCAGCAGTTCAGCTTTGGCGCAGCTCACTGGCCCATGTGGGAATCGAACCGGCGACCCTGTTGCTCATGCTCTTAACCAACTGAGCCACTCGCCCGGCCCCAAATCTAATTTTATATTTTATTTTCTTAAAGAGGATTCCCAAATTGTATAAGCCTCAGGCCCCACAAAACCTGGATCCACTCCTGCCTGATACACAGCAGACATTTTGAAATCTCTTCCCACTTTCTCTTTGGAACTTCCAGTCTCCATGATCCTTAAGATTCCTTTCATCCCTTCTGTGTTGAAGTTCCTGTTTACTGGATCCTGTGTCTTCTTACCTTTCTCATTCTTAGATTCACCCTCATTTTGGCGGGGCATATATCGCAGCAGCTTCCTAAGAAAGACTGCATTAGACATTAATTTTTGAGACCTTGCAATTATGAAATTATTTTTAGTTTACTTTCCCACTTGATTGATAAGTTGCCTTAGTATACAATTCAAGGTTGGAAATAACTTTCCTCCAGAATTTTGAAGGCAGATCCCAGCTGTCTTCTATCTTCCAACATTTATTGAGAAATCTAAAGCCATTCTGATTTCTGATTCCTTGTTTCTGACCTGTTTTTCTATCCCTGGAAAACTAGGGGATCTTCTTTTGAGCCCTAGATTTCTGAAATTTCACAATGATGTGATTTAATATGGGCCAATCTTGGTGCTGAGCACCAAGTGGGCCCTTTCAATATGAAAACTCATGTCCTTAGGTCTGAGAAATTTTAAATAATTAGTTTTTTTAAAATAATGTTCTCCTTTGTTTTTCTTTTATTTTCTTTTAAAATTCCTGGGCTAGTCTTCTATTTCTCTTATCTTTTCTCTCCTGTTTCCATCTCTTTGTCTCTTTTCTTTCTGGGAGAGTGCCTGAATGTTATCTTCAATCCTTTAATGGATTTTTTATTTCTTCTTTCCAATTTTAATATCCAGGAATGTAATTTTATTCACTGACTATTCTTTTTAAAACAACATCTTGTTCTTATTTTATGGTTTCAATAGCTTGTTTCTGAGGATTTCAATTATAGATGTGGTTTTTTTGTTTTGTTGTTGTTCATGTTTACTTCCCTCCTTTATAGTTTCTGATTTATCAGGTCTTTTTTTCGGTTAGTTTTTTTTTTAAAGATTTTTATTGGGGAATTGGGGGATGGGAACAGACAAGTTGCTGTCCTTTTGTTCTTCAGTCTAGTTGTGGAGGACGTTGCTTCACTGGCCCATATTGGCACCATCATTGCGCTCTTCCCAGGTGAGGCAGATCAGTCTCCGGCTTCTGGACGGCCACTCATGGTGGCTGCTGTCCGCTCATGCTGGCTGCTGGCTACACACGGTAGCCCATGGCGACCCACTGCAGCAGGGGCTGCAGCCTACGCCGTCGCTGGCGACTCACGGACAGCCCAGCTCCATGTTGAGCTGTTGTTCAGCATCTTAGCTGTAGAGGGCAGTATCACTGGCCCTCATATGTGGGATCCAAACCGGGGAACTCTGGCATCCCAAACCAGCTCTTAACCAACGCGCCCCTCTGCCGGCCCCAGTTAGTTTTGATCTCTATTTTTCACATTAGAGGCTTTAATCTGTGGTTGTTGGCTCATTTTTAAGAGTGGGCAACTATAAAACTGATGAGATGTTTGGAAAGCATGGGTAGGGCATGTCAATTGTGAAATTTGCTGTAGGGTGATCTGCCTGGGATGTTTCATTGGGAAACCTCTGATATCAATATCTGTAGGTCTTTCCTCTTAGCCTAGTCTTATTTCTCATAGATACTTAGTTTTAACCTGAATGGTAAAATGGTCCTATCTTTTCCCGCTTACAAGGAAGTTGTCCAATATGGCACCCAATTTCAGAATCTGCAGGAACAGAATTCCCAGACTTGCAAGTTTGGTAACGTAAACCCATTGTATGCTAGAAGGGATGACTGTGTTCATTGTTTACTGCTGAAAGGGCACTAGTATAGAGCTCTGAGCAACAGGGTCGCCTGTTCAATTCCCACATGGGCCAGTGAGTTGCGCTGGAGCTGAGCTGCCACTGAGCTGTCAATGGGCGGCCAGGTGGCTCAGCTGGTGAGAGCATATGCTCTTAATAACAAGGTTGCAGTTTCGACTCCCGCATGGGATGGTGGTCTGCGCCACTCCTGCAACTAGATTAAAAGCGGTGACTGGACTTGGAGCTAAGCTGCGCTCTCCACAACTAAGATGGACAACAACTTGACTTGGAGCTGATGGGTCCTGGAGAAACACAACGTTCCCCTTCCCCAATTCCCCAACAAAATCTTAAAAAATAAAAATCGTGCTCATTGATCTAGAGTTTGTATGCACCAATAACTGTTGTCATTTGTTTCAACCCATTACTTATTACTTACTTTTGCCAATGGCTACAATAGATGGATCCTTCCATAGTGAGCTTACACTCATTTGGTCTTCTAGCTGCAACTACTGTATAACTGTATAAGTGTTATTAATTAGAGTATGTATCTGTGCTCTATCTACATCCCATCCTAGTTTGGGAGGTTCTTAGGTGTTCAATCTGTTTCCAATTGATGCATGAGGAGCCACCTGATGCCATAGGCTATGTTGCTTCCCAATTGCGGGAATAACCCCACATATATCAAGGACTGGTCTTTGACCAGCAGAAGCATCATGAAGAGAAGCAACATCACAGCAGCTATACTAGAAAAGGAAAATTCAATCAAAGACCTATTCACATGACTTAGGGGTATCAAATTTGTGTTTATGATCATATTGGAAGTTCCCTGGGCCTCCCTCCTTCTCTCCTTCATATTTGATTCCCAGATAGTATGTTCATAATTTACCTACCATTTAGTTAAAAGTTTTTATTTTTACTTTTATCTTTCTGGTGAATTGTGAAATCTTAAGTTCCCGTCTCTGTGTACTCACCGAATTATCTTCAAATTGGTCGCCCACGTTGTGGAAAACCCAAAAGGCAGGGGGAAATTTCATTGTAGACTCACATGTTTAGCTATTATTTTTCCCAACTCATAATTCTTTTCTCACTCTGCACCAATCCTTCACTTGTGCTTTATTAAAGCAGACTCAAAACTTTATATTTTTCATGTCCCTTCATAGGTGGCATCACCAAATGTATTTGGGGGTTTGGACTATTTATTGGCAGGACTCTTACATATACCTTATTATTTTTACTCATCCTTTGGTCCTGCCACCATGGAGGTATGTGACAGAGGGCAACTATCACGGGAGTAGATGACTTGTGATAAGACTGTAGGCCCCCTCATGCATGTTCTTGAGCTAATGAACCTCCTTACCTACAAAATGAGGGATCAATTCCTTCATCCTTCCTTACCTGCTGCTTGGGAGAGATGGGCATGTTGGAAAGGCTGTTTTATATTTAGATTATAAACTTATTCTTGAACCACATTAGCTGTGAAATGGTGTTTGCAAATCAGATGCTAAGGAATCAGAAATATTTCTGCACAGCTTTCTAAGTAGCTCCCTAAGAGTTGGTTCAATATGATCACTTTTATTTAATTAAGCATTAATTATTGTGAGGACGTATTTTTGGTCTCAATGGGCAGGGCAGCAGTGAAATATAATCTACCTTTCAGCAAAAGGTGCAGTGTTACCTCCAGGCACGGCAGTACGTAGGGAAAGGCCAACCTCTCAGGGCTGTTGAGAGTAACATGTTGGTCGTTAAATACCTTGGACCCTTGCCCTGCCTGGGTGATCACTCTGTTCATGTGATCACTCGTGTGTCCACTTGCCTGCCGCCTTCATCTTGTTAGAATATCTACAGCTTTTTTCCAAGGAGATTCCTCACCGGGATTTGGTGGCATCCACATGAGGAACCAGGAGCTTAATTTTGTCAGCATTGCCCCCAATTGAATCAAGCAGCCAAGCCAGTGGTCTAAATATTAATCACAGCCCAGGAATTTTAATACATGAGAGAATGTCTTGTTTTATCTCTAGAGCTCAGGTTCATGTCGTGGGTACTGCCTTTAATCTTCCCCCTGGGATGAGACCCCCCCACCTCATTCTCCTCTCGGGGTAGCGCCTCTCCCCTCTCCCCCGCCCGCCCCCCATAGGTGTAAGATGACGGCCACACAAGGCCGGTTTAGAAGTGAGGATGGCAGAGCCATCCGCACACCTAGCAGCAGCTCGGAGTAAAAAGACAGCGCTTCCTCGGCCATGGTGCTGGGTGTCTGCAGGGGGCGCTCTTGCCCAGGGCTGGCCTTCGCAGCACCAGGAGGAGGGACGAATATCTGTGGGGCTGAGTTTTCCTATCTCGGGGGTTCCTCTTCTGTAACAATGGAGCTTGCATTCGTTTGAACACCACCGATTCCCGTTGCACAGCTTGGGACGCAGAAGTACTTGACGTCCCTTTGTTGTTTAGCGTTCAGAAAGGAGCTGGTAACTGACGTGAAAAGCGAGTGTGGTGTTCAGCATCCTCAGGACTGGAAGCCTGAGGCCAATTCCTTCCCTTCCCTCAGGAACCCCAAAGAGGCTGCAGCCTCCATCGGTCAAGGAGACCCCTATTCTGAGCTGTGATATGGACCCCGAGGAATGGCGGCATGTACGCAGCTGTCTGTAAGGCTTCCGGGGCAGTGTACGTGCGGCTCAGACCCTGGACAAATTCCGATGCAATACCCGGATTGGGGATTGCTGTCTCCAGGGACCCATATGCCCATTAATATCTATGCCTGATTTTTCGTCGTAGGGCGCTTGAAGAACAAAAGCCTCTGCCTGGTTCATGGTGAATACTCTTAAGTGCCTGAGATAGAGCCAAACTGTGTCATAGAGGACCCTGAATTTTCTTGTGGTTGACAACAGTCATTTTCAATCAGAAGATAAAGGAAGGCAGAACTTTTGGCACAGTTGTTTCTGAATTATCCCTAATTAATATGTGGTAATTGAAACAAGTAACTTCGCTATCTGAATTAGGCCACCTGTTGAAATTCTGCTTTATCAGATTTATGGCACATTGCTGGAGAATTGATATTTCATTGTGCAGGACCAAGGGCGCTGCTGGCTTTGCCAAATGAAGGCTCACTGTAAGTAGGTTGTCGGATCTAGCAAATACAAATACCCAGTTAAATTTGAATTTCAGAGAAACAACAATTTTTTTGTGTGTATGTCCCAAATATTGCATGGGATGTACTTATACTAACAATCAATTTGTTCTTTCTCTGAAATTCCAACTAAGTGGGTGTCCTGTATTTTATCTGGCAACCCAAACTGTAAAAAGAAAGTTCAAACAATCTAAAAGACTTTAGGCTCTCAATCTCATTGTGTAGAGGTAACCACCATTAACGGTTTGGGTTATATCTTTCCATAAACTATTTATGAATGCACAGAAATATTTATCTGTGTGTCTGAATCCTGACTCTTCCAATTGCAAGAAGGGTTACTTACTTTCTTTGGATCTTAGTTTCCTTATCTGTAAAGTGGGGATAATAATCGTACCTGCTTCAGAGAGTATTAATGGTGGTTAAATGTCTGGCACATAGAAGGCCCTGAATTGTTATTAATACCTTATATCATGTCTTATAAATTCACATGGAGACATACTATGTGAATTGCTCTATATCTTGTTTTTCCCCCCTACCTTTTATATCTTGTGTATTCTCTTTCACAGATTCATAGAAATCCTTTTTAAAAATGAGTTTCTATTGATGGTCATTTAGGTTATTTCAACCCTTTTCTATCTGACTACTGCTTCAGTGAGCAATGATTGTCCAAAAGTGCTTCTTCTGGGTAGTCTAGACAATGAGACAGTAAGAACTTGGAGCTTCCCTCCTGTCTCCTTCTCCCAGTGGGCAGGGCTGCAACTCGAACTCATTGCCAGCAGAACCGGGGTCTCCTTCACTCGGGTGCTGGCAGCTGGCTTTCCCAGACAACACAATAAACCATGGCAAAGGGGCTGAGGCTTGGGTGCCTGGATGCAAAATTTAAGAGGACACTCAAATCTCAGTAATCGAGAAAAATAATATTTAATGCAATGTTTTTAAAAAATCAATATTAATGCAAAAAAATCTATAATGAACAAAATGTCAAAATTTGAAATAAAGACTGGATCAGTAACGGCACCATGCTGAGTCATATTGAATTATACATTCATTTTTATTTTAAAATATCGCATTGAAATATAATTTATCTTGATTACCAAGTTTTTGGTGGCCCCTGAAATTTTGCACCAGAGACAAGCCCCTTATTTGTCTCAGCCTACGTCTCACCTCTGGCTGGCACATTATCCAGATGGCACAATGTCCAAGCTTATGCTTCATTAATAAGGTGGTTCTCATGCTTGCCAAAAAGAAGGACGCCCCCCCGGGTATGGGAGTCCCTCCCATGGAACACAAACTCACACCTCACATACAGTAGACTGCCTGGTCCCAGCACACCTCTCCAGGGGCAAATGGCTTCATGGGGATCATGGGCCTTCTCTTGTTGACCCTGACCTTTCCTCATTAAAGTCTATTCTTTAACCCACACCATGCGACTTGTGGAATTCATGCTGAATCTTATTATACAACAAGAGTTCTGTTCACGGTTTCTTCTTTCTAGAACTCCGGTTGTTTGGATATTGGACTTCCTGGACCAGACTTCTAATTTTCTTCTCTTTTCTCTCCTATTTTCCATCTCCTTGTACTCTCTGCTCTGGGGGATTTTCTCAACATCATCTTCCAATCCTTCTGTAGATTAAAAGCAAATCTCTGGAGGCAGCTGGTTAGCTCGGTTAGAGAACAGGCTCATAACACCAAGGTTGCCAGTTCGATTCCCACATGGGCCAAGGAGCTGCGCCCTCCACAACTAGATTGAAGCAACTACTTGACTTGGAGCTGAGGGGTCCTGGAAAAGCACACTGTTCCCCAATAAAACGAAACAAAACAAACAAAACATCTCTGATGGCATCCCTTTAAATTTCAAGAGCTCTCTCTCATACTCTTTTTTCTCTGAATATATTTTCCTTATAGAATTCTATCCGTATTTTATGGATGCAATATCAAAATAACTTTTCATTTTTCTAAGGATGTTAATGATAGGTTTTGTTTTGTTCGTTTCTGTTTTCTTCTCTTTGCAGAAGTGCATAACCCATTTCCTCCAAGTTCCTTTTTCTGTTTGCACATATTGGTTTCTATGCTTCATGTCAGAAGTTTTGTTGAGATGCCTGGTGATCTTTAGTCATCTGCTTCTATTTAAACTGCATGGAAGCTTTGACGGTGTAGGGAAGGGTATTCTGGCTGGATGGTATCATCGGGGGGGAACCCTTGGTGTCTGTATCTCTATGACTTTCCTTGTGAGCTGGTCAGATTAGTTTTTTCCAGTCTCCATCTTCTAGGAACAGAGGCAGAAGAGGGCAGAAGTTTCAGCATCTGATAATTACAAGGGTTTTGGTCTGGTACCTCTGTCCTCAAGTGTGCCTAATGTTCTCCAGACCAGAGACCTCCCTGGTTTTCCCTTTCCAGAGAATAAACTTTCACTGTGGTGGGACAGGGAGTAGGAAGGGTATTTAGGGCTCCAACTGCTTCTTTTTATTATTATTTTTTTTATTTACTTATTTTTTAAGAAACCACTCAGAAGGCGTCCTCTCCCACTTACTCCCCCAAGCGGAAGAGAAGAACTATCATCAATGGGAAATGACAGTTGCTGGAGCAACACCAAGAACCAGCTTCACGCTCAGGAAAGGACGTTATGCCTCTTCCTCGTGGTTTCGGGTGCTCTACAGATCAGAGAAACTTCTCTAGTAACATACTATAGAAATGATCTCCTGAAAGTATCGTCTTTCCAACTGCTTCTTAAACAGTGTTTCAATAATTTCTCTTAGTTTTATCCCTCCGTCACTTCCAAAGGTCACTGGTTCCACCATTTCCTCTCTTTGGGGGATTCTGTAGTATAAATGGGTTTGATTCTTGTCTCTCCCACTGCCACCTTGGAATTCTATTTTCTCAGGTCTCAGTCATTTACTTACAAGAGAGCTGTTCATTTTTGTATATTTATTTTGCATTTCTGTTACTCTTAAGTTTTCAAAGTATACAATCATAACATCTGCAAATAATGAAAATTTTCTTTACTAAGTTTTATACTTCCTATCTCTTCCCTCCTATAATTGCATTGGCTTATACCTTCAGTACAACATGAAACGGTAATGGCGATGTGGGCATGTTTCTCTTCTTCTTAGATTTACTGGGTGTCTTTTAGTATTTCACCGTTAAGCACAATGCTGCTTTTGGTTGGACTGCATACATTTATTATATTAAGGAAATATCCCATTTTCTTTTAAAAGATTTTCATCAGAAATTAATGTGGAGTCTTTCCGATTTTTAAAATCTATATTCATGAGTGAAATCTATCTGTAGTTTTCCTTTGGCTGATATCTTTTTCAGGTTTTAGTATCGATATAATGCTGGTTTTATAAAAAAGAGTCTGAAAGCTTGTTTCCTCTCTTGTGCTTTTGTATAGTTTAAAAACATTGGAACGATCCGGTGGGTAAATTTTAAAAATTATAGTGTCTGATGCTTAGACAGATTGGCCCGCCACCGTCCTTCAAATCAAATCACAGTTTGTAGGTTGACGCCCGCCTCTGAGCAGACACACACTGTAAGCTGTAGTCTCAGCGGGCACAGAGGTAACATTGAATGAAAGATGTAAAAGTTACTTTCTGGACGCTTCAGGGAGCCGGAAAAGGAGGAGAAGGAAAAGGAAAAGGAGGAGGAGGAAGTTAATTGTATTGTTTGGACAAGAATTTAGTTCAACAGACCGTGTTTCTCTTCAGTGGGGCTGATAAACTAGGATAAAGCAAAAGGAATTTCTGCTACTCCTTTCTCCACAGTCCTCAGACTCGCCCCACAATCCTGTGGTCGCCCGAGTAGCCTTTGTAGGAGCTTCCCCAGAGGAACTACGTAAGGCCCTCTCTGCACCACCAGAACAAGGTCTAGGGTTGTTACTTGCTGACAAACAACAGAGCTCTGTGTTGGTAGAGTGACTTGCTGATCCCTTCCCCTGATGAAAGATGATGTTTGATTCATTGCACCAGCTTTGATTTGGCTGTCTAATTCAAGGCCTGATGGCTTCTCAAAGTTTATTTACCACCCGGAGAAATGCTGAGGTGGAAGGTTCTAGAAAGAGTTTAGTATGTTTGGTTTTTGTTTTTTATTGGGGAATAGAGGACCCATCAGCTCCAAGTCAAGTCGTTGTCTCAATCTAGTTGTGGAGGGTGCAGCTTCAGTGGCCCATGCGGGGATCAAACCGGCAACCTTGGTGTTATGAGCACTGAGCTCTAACCACCTGAGCTAACTGGCTGACACGAGTTTAGTATGTTATAAATGAGGACATTCTCGCTGTGTTTGCAAATGGAAGTTGCTGCCTCCAGAGGCTTGACTTCACCATCAGTGGCTGAACACGGTGATTGGATGACTCTTTTAATGTTCCAAGTTTATTACTGTATGAAACAGGGAGATTTTGAACATGTCTTCATATTTTAAAGGGGGCTTTGAACTTAGATCATCTCTATGCTCCCTTTTAACTGTCATCGTTGAGGAGATAGTTGATGTCAGTATAGCTCAAGTGATTCAGACAGATGTAATATGAATCCCATTTCTTCTCTAATTAGCTATATCACATTGGTCACATGAATGAGCTTCTCTGAGCATCAACTCATCTGTAAAGTGAAGACATTCATACTATCTATGTCATAAGGCTGATGTGAAAATGAAATGAGATATTGGGTATAAGGCTCCTGACGTGGTGTCTGGCCCCTGTTAAGGACTTAATACATATTAACTGTTGTTATTATTGTTAACATTATTCTATAAGCCTTCTTAGGCTGATACTCACATCACTAGATCAGAACTTTTGGAAAGATACTGGTAAAACCCAGGCCTATCTGGGAGTGAGATGGTAGCAAAGGACTTGTATAAACCAGCCAGGCCAATGGTCAACAGGAAGACGTTGATCCCTGACTCTAGTTCTTGCTTCTGCATCTTTTGTCTTAGGGAACATAGTGGAGACCTTTGGGATGCCTAAGTTCTACCCTCTGAAAGTGGACCAGAATCTTTTTTTTTTTTTAAGATTTTATTGGGTAATTGGGATAGGGAAACAGCGTTGGGGAATCAGGGAAGGGGAACAAACAAGTTGCTGTCCTTTTGTTCTTCAGTCTAGTTGTGGAGGACATCGCTTCACTGGCCCATGTTGGTATTATCATTGCGCTCTTCCCGGGTGAGGCAGATCTGTTGCCAGCCCCTGGACGGCCGCTCATGGCAGCTCTTGGCAACTCATACCTGCTGCCAGACACTCACGCTGGCTGCCAGCCACTCACAGTAGCTTATGACAGCCCACTGCAGCAGAGGCTGCAGCCTACGCTGTCACCGGCGACTCACAGCAGCCCAACTCCAGGTCAAGCTGTTGTTCAGCATCTTAGCTGTAGAGGGCGGAGTGTCACTGGCCCTCATGTGGGATCTGAACTGGGGCCCTGCTGCTCAGAGCTGGCATCACAAGCCAGGTCTTAACCAATGTGCCACTCGGCTGGCCCCAGAATCTTTATTCTGGTTCCGGATGGAGGGACTGGCTTCCAGGTCGGCAAACCTGGTTGTTACTTCCGATTGGTCATTAACAGAGCAAAGGGCAGTCGCCTTGGGGGAGTCACCTGCTCCCTTCACCATCTGAGCCTTCTCTGGTCATCACACTGCCCCCTCAGCACCTTCTGGACAATGCTGGGTAGCTCAGCTTCCCTTCCCTCTAACTCCAGCCACAGCGGGGTCCTCTTTCTGATTGATCAGTCCAACTTCCCAGGAATAGCCTAGATGGGCCACCAGTGAAGAAGTTTGTTCTCTTCTCTCTCAACTCTACCCTCTCTGCAATGTTTTCCCTCTCTCTTGGGAACCCCCAGTCTCCACCTCTTGTAGTTACTCCGTGTTTCCATTCTTCTTCCCATTAAAATCAGATTTTATATCTTTTATTCACAAAGTTTAATAAATGAAACAGATGACTCAGAGTGTATGTTGGGCTCTTTTGCATGTCATAAACCATCTTCTTTGGTTTACCTCAAATAATTGCCTTCCCCCAGTGGGATTGTGGGGTATACACAATTATTGTGAAGAATAATTCCCACATGGTGATTGTGGGAATCAGGGCTCTGCAGGCACCTAGAGTGGCTTCCCAGCTGGGCTGCATTGGAACTGGAACACAGCTTAGAAACTAGGAGGGGGTCCAGGACCCAGAGCTCTAAGGACAGTGACTTGTCCCTACCTCGGCAGGAGATTGCCTACTCCTTGGCATGAGGGTGACACAGTTCCCTTCTGCCCCTGCTTCTCACTGTTTCTATTGCTGCCAACCCACCTCTCACTCTGCTTTTCTCTGCCTCATGGCTTCTACTCTCTCCAAGCTTCTGCTTATCAAGAGTTCTGGACTGCTACGGCTCCTCCTGCCTCTCGTCTGATAAGCAGGCATTTTTATAGCAGAACCACTTGAAGGCTGCTGGCTGGGCCGTTCACTGGCTGACCTTGCATTTGTTTCCCACCTTTCGTCCATTCACCGGTGGCCATCGAAAACATGTGGGGCTTTCGGGGGGCCTTGCTCCTCAGCCCAGGGATATAGCAGAGTCATGGGTGTGCCCAGAACTCTGAACTTGGCTTTATTCAGGAAGTATTGTTATCCTTCCCACAAGTATAAAAAGGTTATATTAGAATTTCAATGATTCCCAAAACAGGTGCATAGTAGAATCTCATGGGAAAATTTTTACAAATGTGGACTTCTAGGAGCTACTTAGCTATAAATGGGGACAGTAATAACA
>NW_017731422.1:3694138-3780915 GCF_001890085.2 Hipposideros armiger
GGGGAGGGGAACAGTGTTGGGGAATAGCCAAGTTGTTGTCCTTCAATCTTAGTTGTGGAGGGTGCAGCAAGCTCAGCTCCAAGTCCAGTTGCACCTCTAAGCTCAAGGTGCTGTGTTCGATCTTAGTTGCAGGTGGGCGTAGCCACCATCCCATGTGGGAGTCGAACCAGCAGCCTTGTTGTTAAGAGTGGGCGCTCTATTCTCTGAGCCACCCGGGCAGCAGCTCAGCTCAAGATGCCAAGTTCAGTCTTTAGTTGTGGGTGGGTGTAGCCCACGATCTCTAACAGGAAGATCATTAGAGAATAGCTTGTAGAATAGCTCATTAGTAATGTTTCATATTAATTACACATTGACATGATATTGTTTCGGATGTATTTGTGTTAGGTAATATATATTATTAAAATTATTTCACCTATCTCTTTTCCTCTTTTTGAATGTGGCTACTAGAATTTACTTATGTGGCTCGCATTTGTGCCTCACACTTTATTTCTAGCTGGGCAGAGACAACAAGTTAGATCCAGGGGATTATTCAAGTTTGTTGTTTATTCTTTTTGGAACCCTCCTAAGAACAGAGGAAGTGATGAGAGAGGAAGCAACTTTTCTCTAGCCTGTGTGATTGAGGGTTGGATGGAAAAGAGGTTACAATGAGTTTGAAGACATCCTCGCCAACCTTCTTTACTTTAACCCAGTGGTTCTCTCTCTCAGCTGAACAGTAAGATTTCCTAGAGAGCTTTTAAAAATCCTGATGCTCAGCCACACTATCATCTGATTAAATCAGAATCTCTGGGGAATCTCTATTTTTCATCTGGCAACTTTTATTTATTTTTATTTATTTACTTTGTTATTACTGGGCAATTGGGGAAGGGGAACAGTGTTGGGGAACAGCCAAGTTGTTGTCCTTCAATCTCAGTTGTGGAGGGCGCAGCTAGCTCAGCTCCAAGTCCATTCATCATCCAACAGCCCGAAGGCAGCTTGCAGCCACTCAGCTCAAGGTGCCGTGTTCAACCTCAGTTGCAGGTGAGCATAGCCCACCATCCCATGTGGAAATCGAACGGGCGAGCCTGTTGCTCAGAGCTTGCTCTCTTAACCAAATGAGCCACTCGGTCGGCCCTCATCTGGCAACTTTTGGAAAGCAGGGCCAAAAATGATCTTAAGGGGTGTTACTTGGGTCTTTTTAAATTTAATTTTTATTTTTTAAAAATTGAGGCTGTGGGTGGCCGGGTGGCTCAGTTGGTTAGAGCTTGTGCTTTGAGCAACAGGGTTGCCGGTTCAATTTTCACATGGGCCAGTGAGCTGTGCCCTCCGCAACTAGATTGAAGACAAGGATTGAAGCGGGGTCGCGGTGGGGGGCCTGGTGGGCGGCGGGATGGTCAATTTGGTAAAAGGCCGGCTTTTATCAACAAGGTTGCCCAGTTAGATCCCGTTTGGGGCCCTTAAGTGGTGCCCCCCCAAACTAGGATTGAGGGACAAAAACTAAACTTGAACCTGATTATTCCTGAAAAAAACACATTGTTCCCCAATAAAGTTTAAAAAAATAATTGAGGATGTTTTATTTCCCTTTTGTGAATTAACCTTGGAAGAACAGGGTTAGTTATCTTGAAAATTCAGTCTCTTGGCCACCAGGGGGGCTGGATTGAAACACTTCAGGAGGGTAGGCTTGTGTCCTTGGAGAAACTGCTCACAATGGAGGCAAATTGGCACTGTCATCCTCATGGGCAAAGGACCAACACACATTGCTACTTTTTAATTTTTATTTGAGTTAAATCTTATGAACTCCCTCAAAGGACATAACCTTTGTGTGAATGACAATTGATACAATCTTTCTGGAGATCACTTTAGCAATGTAATTACAGAAAATATTTATTGAGTGCCCAGTCTATGTCAGACATGGTACTAACTGCTTCACATACATTATCTTACTGAAGTCTTCCCATCAATCCTATGAAACAGGTACAATTACTATCTTAATTTGAAAAACAAGGGCTGGAGGGATTAAAGAACAGACCCATGGCTACAGAGCTGGAAAATACAGGATTTGAACTCAAGCGGTCTGTCCCCAGAATCTGCTTCTTTACCACTAAATGATATCATATAAAATATGCTTAGACGTTGTCCAGTGATTTTAGTTCTAGGACTTTTACTCAAGGAAGCAATCAGAAAATTGCATAGCTCAGGACAAAATTGGACCTAGAAAAATTTCAATGCCCCAATTCTTTAGGAGACTAATTAAGTGAATTAGTATAAAATGAAATAATATGTAACAGCTAAGAGTACTAATGTAGATGTAATTTCTTGAAATGGAAGAATCTTCATGAAGAATTATGAAGTTAAAAAAGCAACTTAGAAAACATATTCAGTACACTATCCAGAAAGAAAAAGTCTTTGGGTGTATGTGTGTGAGAAGGTACATTGAGACATTAACAGTGACTATATTTAAAAGGAATATCAGGAATTTCCACTTTCATTTTTACATTTTTCTTTATAATTTTGCCATAATGTATCTTTCAGGTAGTAATTTTTTTCAAGCAATGAAAACTAAGATATTTTAGGATATGAAAGAACAATGCCTGATTAAAGGAAGTGGAAGGAGTAAATGGGAACTAGTTCTTGAGGTTGTCCTGAGCACTAAATTTAGCACTAAAACTCTGAGAGCCAAAGGAAAAAGAGAAACGTATTGTATAAATTTCATGTTATTTCATTTAGTGTTTTACAAGAGAGCCTCTTGTGTGGTTTTCTGTATTTCTATCTGTTTACTCTTGTGAACTTCAGAGTGTGCCACCCAAAAATAGATGCTCCACTCCTATCCCAATTCTGTGTTACCAAGTACATTGAGCTCGATTGACGTTGTATTCATTGAGCACCTCCTATGTGCCAGGCTGGGGGCTGAGTACTAACTCTTCTCTTTCTTGCAACAACACCCTGATTCTTACCGCGTGCTCAGCCCCCATCTGGAATCCCATCCCAGTCAAATGCTTCTGATTCTTAAATCTGGTTCAAGCGCCTCCACAAGACTCTGGTTCAAGCCAACCTTCCCCTTTTGAAAGCCCTATTGAGCCACCAGTCCCTATGGAACGATTCAGTACGTACTCGTACACATTTGATATAACATTAGTCATAAGCATTCGCTATGCCTCCACTATTAGACCAGAAACACAGTTTGAACATGAGTCTGTTCTCTCTATGTATAGAACTCTGGAATTATGGTAGTTTAGAGTTTGAAGCGGGTGCCTGACCAGAGGACCAATGTAACCCGGTTTGTCTGGGACTTTCCTGGTTTTAGTCCTGAAGTCCCCATATCCAGAAAAACCACTTCGTCCTGGCAAGATCTCTGGGTACTTTTTGGGTTCTCACTGATTATTTCTTGATTGGTTGGATTTTTTTATATGGCCAAATCTCTACTGCACACATTCCCATTTTTAGCTATCCAATATTGACAACATAATAATTCCTTATATTGATGCTGCTCTCTCTATGCAGCACTTGTATGATCCTTAGGCAAATTCTGAAAACAGGAAAAGGAAGGAGTTATTAGTCCAATTGAGAAAACTGAGGCTGAAATGAGTTTTGTGAATTTTTCCAGGTATTAAGTGACTAGCCAAAACTATGAGTTAGGTCTTTTGATTTCTAATTGGGTCTCCATAGAATTTGAAAATACCCACCATAGAACTTCAAGTCATGACTTCCATCATTTAAAATAATTGCACAAGACTTTTGTGAAGAAGAACATAAATTGTACTTTGAGATTTAAAGGGCTTTCATATACGGAACATGGAATATATTGGGTCATTGGGGAAGTCATGATGCATTTTTGCATTGAAAAGCATAGAAAAATATGTCATGACTTTCCCTATGGCCCAATATTTCTAAATGGAACAATTCAATATCATAAAAACAATTTCCCTAAAATTAGTTTATAAATTGAATGCAGTTTTAACAAAAATTCCAGCAAGTTTTTTTTGGACTGTGACAAATGACGCTAAAGTTAATCTTCTACAATACCTACTGAAGAAAAGTTCAAAAAAAATTTAGAAAAAGAACAATTTTGAAGTTGGGGGAACTATATTACTAGGCATTAAACCACAGCACTTTAAACAGTGAGGTGTTGGCACTGAATTGATCAATGGAACAAAATAAAAAGTCCAGAAAGAGAACGTAAAGGATATAAGAAATTTGATACAGAATAGAGGTGGTTCATTTCAACTGGGGAATGATGGTTTATGTAGTCAATGATGTTGGGCAAATGGAGTGATTATTTGAATGCAAATAGGATTAGGTTCCTAGCTCTCCCAAAATACTGAAATAAATTTCAGATTGCTTACAACTTTAAAGGTGAAAAATAAAGCTACCAAAGAATCAGAAGAAAAACCAGTGAATGTTTATGTGATCTTTGGGTGAAGAAAACCTTTCTAAATATAACATGAAAGGCAAACAACAAAAGGGTAAAAATAGATTAGATTTGACTATATGGAAAATCCATTTTAAAAAGTGCAATAGAAATGACAATGTGGGAAAAACCTTTGCTGCATATATAACAATTTAAAAGAGTTCTCACAAGCCATTTTTAAAAAGACAAACATACCACTAATACAAAAATGGCAAAGTACGCAATTTTCCACAGAAGTACAAATGACAACAAAACTATTAAAAGTTCTATCGCCTTAGTAAGCAAATGAAAGTAAATACAAACCAAAAATACCTCCCCTTCCTTTTTTAAATTTAACTTAATGACATTGGCAAAAAAAAAGAAAATTAAACAATTATAACCTTTGCTGGTGGGAGAATAAATTGGCAGCCTTTCTGTAAGGCGAGTTGTAATAGGAATCAAAAGCCTTATCGACATGCATTCATTTTGACCCAGCAATTTCACATCTCTATATATTTTAAAGTAATAATCAGGAATATGTGCAAGTATCTCTTTATAATTATGTGCTTGGGAATTTTATTATTGTAGTTAAAAGGAAGAAACAACTTAAATGCCTAGTTCTAGGGAACTGTTTGCCTAAATGATAGTATATTGCTTCAGTAAATACAAGGCAGCTATAGGAATATACATACTATGCAGTTAATGTTTTAGAAGAATATTTAATGACATGAAAAATATTCATGAGAATGTATATTTCTAAGTGAAGAAAGCATGTTACCAAGATGTATTCGTAGTATGATCCTATTTGTTTACACAGACACATACACACACACACAGCATGACTTGTGCGTTAAAGTGATTTTTTTCCTTTTTCTCTTTTCTGCATTTTTGCAGTATGCATTTATTGATTTTCTAATAAGAAAAATTAATAATTACTATTAGTTATTGAAGAGAACTTAGATCCTGAGACAATGTTGTTTTGAGGATATGAAATTGCAGAGGTGTTCATGTCCTATGATATATACTTCTGTATTGCTTGAATTTTGTTTCTTGAATGTGATGATTTTTCTAGTCAAAAGGAAATACTTTTTAATACAAAAGAGAAGGTTGGGGAAGAGAGAAGTTCATACTTTTTGATCCAACATTTTCACTTTTAGAAATGTTCTTAACCCTGAGTGTGAGCAAATATTTATACAGAGATTGCTCATCAGGGCATTATTTATGAGAGAAAAACAAAGAAAAAACTCAATAACAAACATATAAGCACGATCAAAGTGTCTTAACTATAGGGAATTACACAAATAAATTATGACAGGCCCATTAGATGGACCTATGGCAGAATAGTGGTCAGCATGAATCCAGGTTGGCTGGATTCAAATCTTAGCTCTGCCACTTACTTGCTGTGTGGCCTTGTACTAGTTATTTAACCTCTCTAAGTTTCAATTTTCTCATTGGTAAAACGGGGATAACAATAGTGCCTACAACATAGAATGGTTACGAGAATTTTTAAGTCAGAGTTCATGTAGGAAACAGCTGACACATTCAAATTGGGTAATTTAAGGAGAGTTTAATAAAGGAACTTTTTACAGTGGTGTGAGCAAGGTGTAGGGAAACCACCAAAAATAGTGCAGTGCTCTGGGTAGTAACAGTGGGAAGTCATAGGGAGCAGTTGGGCAGGTATTGAAACCTGGAGAGAGAGACAGATCCTAGGAGGAGCTGTGCCCCCTTTTTTTTTTTAAACTTTATTGGAGAACAGTGTATTTTTCCAGGACCCATCAGCTCTAAGTCAAGTTGTTGTTTTCAATCTAGTTGTGGAGGGCGCAGCTCACTGGCCCATGTGGGAATCAAACTGGCAACGTTGGTGTTATGAGCCTTCACTCTAACCACCTGAGCTAACTGGCCACCCTGAGCTGTGCCCTTTGATGAAAGAACAGCGACCCTTCATAAATACTTTGACCTCACTCTCCAGGCTCTTTCTGAGACATCTGTGATTAGCCTACCACTGCTGCAATCATGGTGCATGCAAACCACCCCAAATCCTGGTGGCTAACACCTGCAAACATTTGTTTTTCTCACTCCCAGTTTGCCTGGGGTGGCTCTGCTTCAGGTTTTGGACTGGTTGGGTTCAGGTCAGATTCATGGGCCTCTTATTTTGGGACCACCAGCCAAGGGGCCAAATCAAACAGGCAAGTCCTCTGCTCATGCCAAGTCTGCAAACATTCCATTGGCCAAAGCATGTCACATGACCGCGCCTACACTAAACAGAATAGAGATATTTATATCATGTATTCTCTAGTAGAAAGCAAACTCATATGGCAGATCTTAACACAGGGAGAGAGAGTCAAGTTAGGAATGATAATCCAATCTACCACAAATCGTCACTGGCCAAACCCAAGGGCAGTGAGAGGGCACGGAAGCTTGTTGATGCAGTCTACACAGGTCAGCGATTAGGGGCACAGAGCAGGGTGGAAAAGGGTAGAGGTGTCTGGAGAGGCAAGCAAAGATATCTGTGCAGGATTGCATGAATTAACATTTTTAATGAGTTTAAGATAGTGGCTGACACATAAAAAATATATGTGTTTGTTAAATGAAATAATAAAATATAATGTCACTGAGAATGATGTTTTCAAGATTACCGTATTTCCCCATGTATAAAATGCTCCCATGTATAAGACACACCTTAATTTTGGGGCCCGAAATTTGAAAAAAAAAAGTATTACATAAAATTATTGAACTCAAGTTTTATTCATCATAAAATTCATACAACTCCTCAACACTGTTAAAAATCCCAACCATTAGCTTGTCCTCATCTGTGTCTGATGACAAATCACTGTCTTCATATATTGCCTCGTCCTCAGTTCCATCTATGGCATTTGAAATGCCACACTTCTTAAATGACTTGACAGCGATCTATAACCACTGTATAAGACGCCCCCAGTTTTTAGACCCCAAATTTTTCAAAAAAGGGTGTGTCTTATACATGGGGAAATACGGTAAATATTTAAAATTTTTAACTGTTAAGTGAAAGAGGTTTAAAGCAGGTGTACATTGTAACGATTTAAAAGTACAATACACTTAGAAAAAAGACTGGAAGGAAATTTAGCAAAATGTTAATGTTGTTACTTTTTACCTCTGTGCTCTGTGTTCAGAATAAGGTTGCCACATACGGTCTCATGGGTTGTATACTGCATGATCCCTTAAAGCCCTATTTGTCTCTCTTCACACCTTCAACTTGTACAACCTTCTTTATTGCCCATAGCTTCCAAGGTGCACATGTGTGACTCTAGTGTAATCAAACAAATAAAAGCAGTTTTATTTTTTTATTGCAACCTTACTTTTTCTTCCTAAAACATTTTTTATCGAAATTGTTGTTATTGTTTTAATTTTATTGGGGAACAGTGTGTTTTTCCAGGACCCATCAGCTCCAAGTCAAGAAGTTGTTTCAATCTAGTTGTGGAGAACGCAACTCAGTGACCCATGTGGGGATTGAACCAACAACCTTGGTGTTAAGAACACTGCACTCTAACCAACTGAGCTAACCAGCTGCTCCCTAAAACTTTTTAAAGGTAACTGAAGTTGACCTAGTTTGGCATTTTTATTGGAATGGGAGAGAAATTATCTCTGTACTCCAAAACAATTGTTATATATGCTCACTCACTAGTGCTTGAGACAATCAAGGGGTATATAGTCACCACTGCAGAACTGAAAGCTATTGCTTCATGCAGGTAGCATAAGTAAAAGAAAGATGTTTGGCCTGAGTGAGTTATTAAAATTAAAAAAATCCCTGTAATTTATTCATTGGAGAAATCCAAAAACGATGGCTCAGAAATGATGTCTATAAGAATAGAATATTCATATTAAATCCACAATAGAGAAGATTTAAAGTACAGGGAGGTCTTCTCTCCCCACACCCAGGATGAAAGGAGCCTGATTCTTACTGGCATCGACTAACCCTGTATTTCCTGCCTCCATTCTTGTACTATGAGGTAATAAATAGCTTTACTACTTAGGCCACTGTAGTTGGGTATTCTATTACTTGCAGCCAAAATTTATGTATATTCTCTTTGAAGCCCTCCCTTCCCTAGATAAGTTAAACATGTCCTCCTCTGTGTGCCTACAACCCCTGTAAGTGCCTCTATTCTAGCATATGGCATATTAGTCATGGATATGTCGTGTTTCTGTGATCACCCAAAGAATTCATGGATTTTCTTTCATTTTTGTAACCTCAGCATCCCTCTTGGTACCTAACACAGAAGTATTTGTTTCACAGGTGTCAATACCTCACATAGTCCCTCTCCTGGCAGGTGTAGGGGGCCTTCTTCCCTGAGAGGATACAAAAGTGGTGGGCCCAGCCCATGTGCACCCACACATGAGTAGTCTCAGAGCCGCATGGGGCTGTCAGGCAAGGCTGAGTCAGAAATGAACTCTCCCCTCGAGCCTCCTGCCCCTGGCAGTACACTCCTGAAAACGGGTACATGGAACCGAAAGTCACTCTAGATGCAGGGGTGGGGGGTGGGGGGGGCAACACGGAAGAGGATGTCTCTTCTCCCATTTGAATTCTTAGGATTCTTTTTAGCTATTCTTATTTTATTGTTTAAAAATATTTTGGGGGCCGGCCGAGTGGCGCGTTAGGTAAGAGTTGGCTTGAGACGCCAGCTCTGAGCCAGAGGGCCCCAGTACGGATCCCACATTAGGGCCAGTGACGCTGCACCCTCTACAGCTAAGATGGTGAACTTGACCTGGAGCTGGGCTGCCCTGAGTCGCCGGTGATGGCGTAGGCTGCAGTGGGGCTGGCTGGCAGTGGGCGTGCGTGTTCGTGAGCTGCCGTGAGCGGCCATGAGTGGCTGTCCAATGGCCGGTGAGTGACTGCCTCACCCGGGAAGAGCGCAATGTTAATACTAACATGGGCCAGTGAAGCAACGTCCTCCACAACTAGACTGAAGAACAAAACGACAGCAACTTGTCTGTACCTCTCCCCCAATTCCCCAATAAAAATCTTTAAAAAGACTATATATATATATATATATATATATATATATATATATATGTATGTATTTTTTGGAGATTAAAATGTCTGCCTCATTACAAAGCTAGATTGGAAGATGTGGTATGGTTGTGAAGTCATAGGGGTTTGCTAATACTGTCCTATTTTGAACTTCCCCTCCAAATTGCCATCCTCCACCCCTACTGGAACAGAGGCTGTGTTGTCTGGCTTACCACGTGGCCGGAGGAACAGGCTAGAACACACCTGCATCCCCCAGACCAGGTTGCCAACCACTGGACCAAGCAGCAGTGAATTCAGAAAGCCGGGCCTGCTGTGGGGGGAAGGTAGGGAGTGAGAATGAACACAGGCATCAACTTCTATCCTGGATATTCTGCTGCTCTGCATTGTGTACCATTTTTCTCACTTTCCTCTGCCGGTTTGGATCATTGAGACATCATAGTATTTAAACATGTCTTCCCAATTCTGGTTTGGCTTTTGCTTTCTTACATGCAGGCAGCTTCTGAACCAGTTGAGAAATGTGGGCTGCAAAGCATGGACTGTTTTACGTTTGGTCTCATCATATGTTGATACTTTCTACACAAGTCTCAGTGTGATGGCTGGAATTCTCATTGGCAGAATTATGCGGGAATCCAAATTTGAAATTTTGGTCTCCAGGTTGCAGTAAAAGTAACCAGTCCAGAGTGCTATTTTCAGAGTTCATATGTCCCAGTGGGCAAATCTGATAAACTAATTTGAAAAAGTATTAATAGCAGAGAACAGGTTTTCATGTTAGACCACCCAAACCTCATTGGCTTTGTCATAGCCGTTTTCAATGCCTTGCTTCAAAGGAGCATGTCCTGAAGGAATCTGAAGCCATGTGGCAGGTCTCCTCAGGGAGGGGTGCTTTATCTGGCACCCCTAAATCATGGCACATAGGAAGCACCTAGTTTATTCTTCACACACAAGGCTGGTGATTATAAAAATGTAATGGAGGAAGAGAGGGGGAGTTATCCAGGTTTAATTCAGAAGGAGCGAAACACAGGTCGCACCAGAGCAGGGACCCTTCCAGCCCCACCTCTTCAGGATAAACTCCACCAGCTTGGGTAGAAAGAGAAAGTAGGTGAGGGTGACATAGAGCCCTGTGAACGTGACTAAAGCACCCTTTTTGAGTTTCATTCAGTAGGGTGACCTGACCAGGCTCCATCCAACCACTTAGACTCAGCCTGTCAGCCTCCTCACTCTAATACTGCCTTGGGCCCCAAAAGTCCGTAGCCTGCTTGCCCGGGGCCTCACTCCACAACCACAGTCCATGCATTGCTAGTCCTGGTAATCCTCACATAAATGACTCTCCTGAGTTATTAGGGGACCAGACAGGAGTATGGATGACTCAGTGTGGCCCATCCCCACTATTAGAGAAACAGCTCAAAGCAAATAGTTTGTGGCAGTGAATTAGTAATGTCAGCTATATTGGAGAGTATTTTATGGAAGCTGCAGCAGTAAATAGCATTTGCAAAACTTTTAAGACTAATTTTTATTGCCATGAAAGGGGAAGTTAAATAGGCTGAGACTCAGATGATTTATTTCTCAGTTTAGACTTGTGTGTTTCATTCACCTCTGGGACATTTCTTCTCATCTATCTGCCTTTGGGGATCAGCATTGAAAGAGGAGTGAGTCATCATTTGGCCATGTCTTCTTTTCTGTGTTTAATCCCTTAATGTCAAAGAGAATTAGACAAAGGGATTAAGAGAGATTAAGCAAGATTCATTACTGAATTATTAAAAATTAAACTCTGACTTAAAACAACCTAAGAGGAGACGTGTACAACAAGGTGAGGGACACAAAAAAACTCCTTATTCAAGCACATTCTTCGTATAAATCAATAGTTAACAATAATAATATGCTCAAAAGATATCATAATGTTTTGTCATCCATAAAGGGACCCTCTGACCCACCTCTGGGAAGGTATAGACTTAGTCCCTAGATGGGTTAATCTGATATTTCTCCTCATCGGCCATAGGACCAGGTCTTTTTACCCAAGGGGCACTCAGAGTTTACAGCTGATAAACCATCAAATAAATGCTCATAGGTTGGTAAGCCCCTAGGTAATACTCCAGGACAGGGTTTGCGAGAAATACCAAAAATTAGCAAAATGTCCTTCTTATTTTTTAATGACAGACTTGGGTTCCAAGGTCAGCTTCTCCATGTAGTCATGCCTTCTAGTCTTTATGTGGGAGAACAAAGAGAGAAGACCCAGGGAAAACTCTGGAAAAAGTTAAATTAGGTTTTTCTCAGAGAACTTCTCCAAAAAATATATTTTTTTAGAGTATAGAAAGTGAATAAAATATTTAAGATAAGATGGTCATATGTTGCTTAGTCAGTTGTATTCCTTCCAAGATACTTCTTAAAACTACAAAATAAGGACAGTTTCTGTAGAGCCAGCTCACTCTCAGAAGATTCCACTTCCGGACTTCAGAGATAGACTGTGACTCTCAATAGACAAAGTGTGTGTTTGTCTTCAGAGCGGCTATGATTTTCATGAGGGGGAGTCACTGCCTTTTCTTTGTAGGCTTCTTGCTGTTGTGGTTAGTCTAGAGCCAGGGTTTGTAACTTCCTGGGAGGACCACAGATGGCCAACTGAGGGTCTGGAAATGCCATGAACTTGTAGCAACATTTTCATTATACTTACATGGGTTGGGGGAATGTGGAAAATCCAAAGCTATCATTAGATTCTCAGAGAAGTCCATGACCCCAGAAGTGAAGACCCCTGGTTTCAAGAATGGAGCACCTGCATGCATCCTGGTTCAGCTGCAGAGCCCATACCTTAAATATAGATCATATTATTATCCCCATCGTACAGATGAGGAAACAGAGTGTAAATAACCTGTCCAAGATCATATAGCTGGTAAATGGTGAAGCCAAGTTAAATACCCAAGTCTGTCTGACTTCAGAACCTCAGCATTTCAAAATTTAAAATAATAAGATCTGGAATTTGTTAGGGCTTTCCCAACTTCCCCAAATCCTTATAGCAGCATCCTTGACAAGTGAACCAGTTCTGTCTGAACCCCTCTGGAGATGAAAGCTTTCTACCTCAGCAGATGTTGGCTCTGTTGTTAGACTTAATGAGTGATTTTTAAAAATATTAGGCCCCAATTTACTTTAGGATTGGATGCTTTCAAAGGCAAAATGTCTTTAGCTACGCTATCCAGGACTGAACTCTAGCATGGAGACCTCTCCTGCTCTCCCAAAGTGGTGCTCATGGGGAAAGTGGCCTGTCTTGGAAAATACAAGCATGCACATCCAGAAAGAATCTAACATGTGGAATGGTGGATAAGGCAATCTTTCAAAAGTATTAGAAGGATGTGGGCTTTGAAAATGAAAATGACCTGACAATTTCCATGTGCAGCAAAATCTTTATTAGCTGATAGTAGAGTCTTTTTTTTCTTTAGCTTCTTTTGTAAGAATGATCCTTTTTGTATCTCCTTTACACTTTAGAGAATAAGAAATATGGAAGGTGTATGGAGGATGTTTTCTTAGTGTATGGATGGTTTCTTGTGAGCTCAAGTCTTTCCCTGTTTCTCAACAACAGAGGCCTTAAAAATGGAAAGCATTCAACAATGTTAGTAAATTAAAACATTTGTTATTGCCTGAGTGAACCATTCTTTTTGTGTAGTTAGTTTCCAAATATGGCTCTCAAGGTTCCACGACTCCCAGGACTTGCGCCCATGTGTATTATTCCTTCACACAGTGTCTGGACTGGCCCAGATTCCCTTTAACCAATAGAATGTGGTAGAAGTGATATGGTGCCACTTCCAGGCCTAGGCTTTAGAAAGGTCTCAAAGATTCTGCTTTTGTACTTTTGGGGGCTCTGTGCTATCATGCACAAAGTCCAACTACTCTGCTGGAAAGGCCATGTAGAGAGAGAAAGAGGCCCCAAGACTATATGGAGAGAGAAAGAGTACCAGCTACCCAAGTATTCCATCTGAGTCCAACCTTCCAGCCATCTTTGAGAAGGTGCCAGATGTATAAGTGAGCTGTCTTGGATGTTCCTGTGCAGGTGAGTTCCCAGGTGACCACAGCCCCAGCTGATATCACATAGAGCAGAAGAACCACGCCTCTGAGCCTAGTCAATCTACAAAATCGTGAGAGACAATAAAATGGTTGTTATTTTAAGCCCCTAAGTTGTGGGGTGGTTTATTACATAGTAATAGAACATCAAACACTTTTCATTTTCATTTAGTAAACCTGATTATTTTTATGGGGAAGCAAAGTTAATAAAAATGCATGTTATAATGAAGTGATGAAAAACATTTATTTATCTTGCAGAACACCCAATCAAAAATAAGCCTCTGTAGGGCCAGCTGAGTGGCGCGTTGGTTAAGACCTGGCTTAGGACGCCAGCTCTGAGCAGCAGGGCCCCGATTCGGATCCTACATTAGGGCCAGTGACACTGCGCCCTCTACAGCTAAGATGGTGAACAACAGTTGGACCTGGAGCTGGGCTGCCATGAGTTGCCGGCGACAGAGTAGGCTGTAGGGGAGCTGCAGTGGGCTGCCATGAGCTATCATGAGTGGCTGGCAGCCGGTGTGAGAGGCTGTCCAGTGGCCAGCGACTGATCTGCTTCACCTGGGAAGAGCGCAATGATAATACCAACATGGGCCAGTGAAGCGACATCCTCCACAACTAGACTGAAGAACAAAAGGACAACAACTTGTCTGTTCCCCTTCCCCGATTCCCCAACGCTGTTACCCTCCCCCAGTTCCCCAATAAAATCTTAAAAAAAAAAAGCCCCAGTAAAGCATATGCAAACCACAATGAGATAGCACTTTACACCCACTAGGATGGCTATAATAAAAATGATAACAACAAGTGCTGGCAGGCATGTGGAGAAATTGGACTCTCATCTGCAGCTGGTGGAATGAAAAATGGTGCAGCTGCTTTAGAAAACAGTCTGATAGTTCCTCAGAGAGTTAGCATTTGACCTAGCAAGTCTACTACTAGGTATACATACCCAAGAGGAATGAAAATATATGTCCCCACAAAAACTGGTACAGGATTGTTCAGAGCAACATTATTTATAATAGCTGGAAAGCAGAAGCAACACAGATGTTCATCATTTGAGGAATGGATACATAGCATGTGGTTCCACCAATGCATTATTTGGCAATAAAAAGGAGTGAAGTGCTGATACATGCTACAACACAAATGAACCTTGAAAATGGCATAAGTGAAAGAAGCCAGCCACAAAGACCACCTATTGTATGATTCTATTTATATCAAATGTCCAAAATGGGCAAATCTATAAGAGAGTAGATTAGTGGTTGCCTAGGGCTGGAGAGCAGTGAAGACTGGGTAAAGAATTTCTTTTTGGGGTAATGAAAATATTCTAAAATTGATTGTGCTGATGATTTCAAACTCTGTGAATATATTAAAAACATTGACTTATATGTTTTAAATGGGTGAGTTGTGTGGTATGTAAATTGTATCTCCATTAAGGTATTTTTATAAGGCAATATTCTATAAGACAGACGTCTATTTTGTTTTGACCACTTTGAGTGCCAGTCTTCTGACTATCATCAGATAAACCTAACTCAAGCCAGAGAGCTAACTGCAGCAGCAGTTGAGTGGGCTTTTTGGTGGGGGAGTTTATAGAAATAACATATGAAATGAGAATTCAATGTCAGTTTATTGCACAATTAATATAGTATAATATTACAGTTAATATTCTTATCTTCCTCTTACCTATAAGGTGGAGATTAGTACAGAGATTTGTTCTGAATCCTTATATTCTCTGACTGGGGTTTGTTAAGTCACCCCTTGGGACCTGCTGTGTTCTGATTATGAAGTGATATTAGCTTGTCAGCATGAAGAAAAGGATGAGGGAAGTATTGCCCCCTCCTCCACTTCCCAGAAAACAAAACTGTATTCATAACTATACTTGCAAGAACCGTAAAAAAGTATCTGATTCATTACTTACATAGCAAGAAAACACAGGTTACAGTTTAACTATCCTTTAACAGCACGATAACACATTTCTCATTGTGTAATGGGTACTCTATGGTTGACTTTTATAGATGTTTTACATGTTTTAAAATTAAATATGTTTGCTGTATTTGTAATTAGGTCCAGTTCTATACATATCCATTAATCCAAACTTGTTAATTGTGCATTTCTTCCCTCTGTTACCTTACTAATGTTTAGCTACTTCATTTAGAATAAAAATAATAAATAGTTATTTATTGATAAACTAAAATGTGTCAGGTCCCGTGCTGGGTTCTGAGAAGTCAACCCTGATCAGGACACAGTTCCTGACCTCAAGCAGCTCATAGTAGATGACAAATGTCTCAATATATGAGGATATAAGAGCCGCAATGCCAGTTTACTTTGAATTTATATTTAATTTGAATTTGTATTTTCAATTTCTATTTCTTTTTAATGTAAAGCTTTGCTTTTTCATCTATCTTTTTTTTAAAACAATATTAAAATATCCCACTATCATCATGAAATCATCAAATTCTCCTTTAGGCTTGCCAATTTTTGCTTATTATACTTTGAGGATTCACTGTTAGGTACACAGTGGCTCAGGATTTTTATAACTTTCTGATGAATTTTTTTTTGTCTCCTGTAGTGTCTAATCTACTGTTCACACCATCCCAGTGAAATTTTATCCCAGACATTGTAGTTTTCATCTCTAGAGGTTCCATTTGTCTTTTATATATATATATATATATATATATATATATATATATATGTATTGTATTTGCTTATCTTATACAGTCTTTCCTCACCATCATAAACTTATGGGCTATACTTACAATAACTTTGAATGTCTATCTACTAATTCTGTTGTCTCTGCTGTTTCTGGATGTTTTTAAGGATTGATTTTTTTTTTCTCATTACGGATCATAGCTTCCTGCTTCTTTGCCTGATAAGTTTTGATTGGTTGCTAGACATTGTGTATTTTACTTTGTTAGATGCTGTTAGGTGAATGTTTCATATTCCTGTAAATATTCTTAGCTTTGTTCTGGGACACAGTTTAATGACTTGGAAACATGTTGATAACTTTAAGGCTTTTTGTTTGTTTGTTTGTTTGTTTTTAACTTTTAAGCTTTGTGAGGTGGGACCCGAGGAAGTCTTTAGTCTACGGCTGGTTTTTCCCCACTGCTGAGGCAATACACTCCTGATTACTCAATGCCCCATGCATTAAAAGGTTTTCCCCTCTGTCTGAAGGGAGTCCAACTATTCCTAGCCCTGTGTTACCTTCCTGGATTGCTCCCTGTGCTCCTTTTGGGTAATTCCTTCTCTGGTTTGGTGAGGTTCCTCACACTCACGTGCTGATGAGGGAGCACTCAGCTGAAGACTGGAGGGAGACCCTGTGCAGATCCCTGGAGCTGCCTGTCTCCCCTCCAGTTCTGTGCCTGCAAACTTTAGCAGCTTTGGCACCCTCAGGCTCCCAGATCCATCTCTTCAACTCAGGTAGACCACGGGTTTGCTTGGCTTCCCTCTCCCTGTGCTATGATGTGGAAACTCTCCCAGCGCCAAACTGGAACAACTATTGGGCTCACCCCATTTGTTTCCTCTCTCAGGGATCGCTATCTGTGCTGCCTGTTGTCCAAAGTGTGAAAAACCATTGTTTCAGATTTTCTGTCTAGTTTTTTAGTTGTTTCAGGTGAGAGGGTGAATCCGGTCCCTATTATTCTGTCTTGGCTGGAAGCTGAAGTCCACTCTCTTTTTAGTAATGCTTTTTGGCCTTAATATCTATTTTTGGCTGATCGTGGTATTGCTATACCAGCTCCCATTACTATTTGCCTGGTGTATATACTTTCATCCCTTCACTTTGAAGTCTCTTATGTCATTACATTTCAGATTTGTCTCTTCAAAGAGACCATAATGGTTGGGTTTTGTTTTATCTTCTAGTGTAAGAATCTTTGTCTTTTAACAGGTGGGCTTCATCTTTTAAATTTATTGGGATTAATAATCTATTTGGATTTATTTCTATTTCCTTTTCTTGTGCTTTTTCTTTATCGTGCTTTTTCTTTTTCTTTTTCTTTTTTAAATATTTTATTGGGGAATTGGGGGAGGGGAACAGTGCTGGGGAATCAGGGGAAGGGGAACAGACAAGTTGCTGTCCTTTTGTTCCTCAGTCTAGTTGTGGAGGACGTTGCTTCATTGGCCCAAGTTGGCACCATCATTGCGCTCTTTCCGGGTGAGGCAGATTGGTCGCCAGCCTCTGGACCACCGCTCACGGCGGCTCTTGGCAGCTCACACTGGCTGCCAGCCGCTCACGCTGGCTGCCAGCCACATAAGGTAGCTTATGGCAGCCCCTGGAGCTGCAGCCTAAGCGGTCACCGGCGACTCACGGCAGCCCAGAACCAGGTCGAGCTGTTGTTCAGCATCTTAGCTGTAGAGGGCGCAGCGTCACTGGCCCCATGTGGGTTCCGAACCGGGGCCCTGCTGCTTAGAGCTGGAGTCCCAAGCTAACTCTTAACCAACACGCCACTCGGCCGGCCCTATCATGCTTTTTCTTTTATTGTTTTCTTTTTTTTTTTAAGATTTTTATTGGGGAATTGGGGGGATGGGAACAGTGCTGGGGAATTGGGGAAAGGGGAACAGACAAGTTGCTGTCGTTTTGTTCTTCAGTCTAGTTGTGGAGGATGTCGCTTCACTGGCCCAAGTTGGCACCATCATCGCGCTCTTCTCTGGCGAGGCAGATCAGTCGCCGGCTTCTGGACGGCCGCTCACTGCGGCTGCTGGCCGCTCACGCTGGCTGCTGGCTACACACGGTAGCCCATGGCAATCCACTGCCACAGGGACTGCAGCCCACGCCGTCGCCGGCGACTCACGCAGCCCAGCTCCAGGTTGAGCTGTTGTTCAGCATCTTAGCTGTAGAGGGCAGTGTCACTGGCCCTCATATGTGGGATCCGAACCGGGGCCCTCTGGCATCCCAAGCGAGTTCTTAACCATCGCGCCACTCGGCCGGCCCCTATTGTTTTCTATTGTATTAAAGTTTTGCTAATCTTCCCAGTCACTTTTTATTTCTACAACTTTGGAAGTTTTGTATTCTATTTTTATTCTTTTAGAAGTTACACTTAGAATTTTCATATGCATTCTCAATTTAATAAAGCACAAAATTAGTTGATATCACTCTCCTCCTAATAAAAAAAAAGTACAAGATCCTATAAGGATTCAATTCCTTTCTCCCCTCTCCCACATTCCACTTACTATAACCTAAAATGTGTTTCCATCTTGTTTTTAAACATCCCCACACAAATTAGTAATGTTTAATAGTCAATGTTCATTAGGGTTTAGATTATCGACCTACCTGTTTGCTCACCATTGCTTCTTGCATCCTGCTCCTTCAATAATCTTAACTGAAGAAAATTCTTCTGCAGTTCTTTCAAGGGTCAGTAAAAGATGAACTCTCTTAGTCTTATTGTTTGCCTGAAAATGTCTTTATTTTATCCTGCGCTCAGTCTAGAAACATGATTTAGCTGAATATAGAATTCCAGGTTGACAATTACTTTTCCTCAATACTTTGAGGACATTGTTTCATTTTCTTCTGGCATTTGTTATTTCTGATGTGGTCTGTTCTCAGTAATCATTGTTTTTTTTTTGGTAAGCAGCCTGTCTTTCCAATTTGGTTAGATTTATCTTTTCTTTGTCTGTATTGTTCTGCAGGTGTGATGATATTTCTAGGTATGGATTTGTATTTATTTATTCTGTTCGAGACTCAATTTGCTGCTTCAATTAGAAAGACTTATTATGTTCTATGCTGTCCTGTACCACTTGTATCCCTCTTCAGGGTGGAAAGTCATAAACCCCCAGGTGCTGGGAGCTGAGGGTGCTCCCAGCAGACAATGCTTAGATGTCAGCCCTCCTCAGGAGGTACCCACAGCAACTGAATAGTGCTGCTTTGCCCACAAGGTCACACCCCTTCCCAAGGACAGCCTGCATCCAATGATTTGTTCATTCAGGGATTCAAAGAGCCAGCCTTCTTGTCCCAACATAGAACAATTCTAAAAGTTTTTGCTTCAGAGCACCCCAATGTAGGATGATCAGCTTATTCAGTTTTGCCAGAGATTTACATTCCCCAAACCCATCAGTCTCACATTCTGGGAAACCCCTCTATCCTGGGGAAACCAGGACAATGGGTAATCCTTCCCATGAAGTTGGCTGAAGTCTTTGTTGAGACTGCATCACAGCTCACCTCTCTCTCTGCCTGGTCCTGCTTCCATCCCTTCCACTGGTATTAATCCCAGGAGGACCCCATAATAATCTGCACACAAATCTCTGTCTCAACCTATTTCCAAGGGAACTCAACCTGCAACACTCATGTCTTTCTAAATTTAATTATAGAAAATTCTTAGGTATTTTCTCTTTAAAGATTGCCTTTTCACATTCTCTATTCTTTTCTTCAGGGACATCCACTAAGTGCATGTTGAATCTCTTCATTCTATCCCTCATTTCTCTGCATCACTTTTTTATTTTTTATCTTTCTATCTCTCTCTTTGAATTTGCTAATTTGATCTTCATGTGGTTCTAATTTGCTATTTAACCCATCTATTGACTTTTTTTACACATTAATATATTTTAACATATTTTTCCTTCATGTTACAATATTTATAATATATATATATATATATATATATATATATATATTAGTTTCAGGTTTAAAAAGTAATGTAATAGACATTTATACCACCCACAAAGTGACAACCCCCACCCCCCCCCTCCCACCCCTCTAATATTGATTGCACATAGCTGTCACCATACCACTGACTATCTTCACTATGCTGCACTCCACATCCCACGGCTATCTATACACATATATTTAAATAAAGTTGACATTCAATACCCATCTACTGACTTTTACACCTTAATAACTTCCTTCATTTGGCTTTGAAGACGCATACTCATCTGCTCTTCTTCCTGTATTTCTGGTTGCTCTGTTTCAGTCTTGTTTGCTGGTTCCTCTTCGTCGTCCCTACTTTTAAGTGATGAAGTCCCCAGGACTCCGCTCTTGGACCTCTTCTCTTTTTCAGTCTAAACCACTTTCCAGATGAAGTCATCAGTCTTGTGACTTCAAATAAAATAGATACGCTGATAACTTCCAAATTTACATCTCCTGCTCAGGCGTCTCCTCTGAACTCCTGACCCATTTATCCAGATGAGACATCTCCACTTGGGAGTTTAAAAACTGAGCTCTGGGCCTTCATTCCCCAAACTGCAGTTTTTTCTATCTCAGTTAATAGTAACTATTATTATAAAGGTTCAGGCTAAAATACGCGTATCCATCTTTATCTCCTCTCTTTGTCTCACACTGCAAATACTGCAAATTTTATGGATTTTACCTAAAAATGGATCCAGAATTTAACCACTTCTTCCAATCTTCAACTGCTGCCCCCCGGCCCAAGTCACCATCATTTCTTGCCTGGATTATTACAATAACCTCCTGACTGGTCTGTTCTCAACATGGCAGCCAGAGTGATCCCGTTAAAAGGTTAATTGAGATCCTTACCTCCCTCTGCTCAGAACATACCAGTGGCTCTTGTCACCTGGAGTAAAGCCAAAATCATTACAGTGACTTGCAAGTTCCTGTATGACCCAGCCCTGTGTCACCTACTGGACTCATCTCCTACGGCTCATTCTCCCTCTCTCCACTCCCACCCACCCACACTGGGATCCTTGCTGTGACTAAAAAACACCAGGCATGTTCCCCGCTCAGGGCCTTTGCTTTGGTTGTGTTCGTCTGCCTGGAGAGCTCTTTCCCACAAGTCCATATGGTTTGCTATCTCACTTCTTCAGGTCTTGAATAAAAATCAGTTATTCAGTTCAGCCTTCCCAAATACCTTATCTGACATTTGAACTACTCCCTCTTGATGCTTTATAGCCCTTGTCCCTACTTTATTTTTTCTCCTTAGCGCTTACCCCCATCTCATGTACTGTATATAGATTATACTTATTATAGATCTTTATCATTAAAATGTAAACTCTATTAAGAACAAGACTTTTTGTCTGTTTTGTTCACTGCAATATCCCCAGAGCCTTGAACTGTGTCTGGCACTTAATATGGTCTGAGTAAATATTTGGTGAATGAATGAACGGGTGACTCCATTTTTCATTCCTAGAAATTTGATTTTGTTCTTTCTTCAGATCTGCCTGTACTTATTTAATTGTGTCCTGTTGCTTTTAATTTACAATGATGAATAGCTTGTGCTCTGGAACTAGTCTGCTTGGGTTCAAATCCCAGTTCTGTTGCTCTAACAGCTGTGTGACCATGGACAAATTTCCTAACATCTCATCTGCAAAATGGAGAACATATAATAATAGTAGGTACTTCACAGGGATTTAGTGAAGATTGAATGAGTTATTATTCTGTGAAAGCCCTTAGAACAATGTTATGTAAGTGTCTTTTATTATCATCATCATTTAAAATCTATTGTACTAATTTATAGTATCTTTCAGATTTTATATTGTTTTGACTTTTGAGGAGGTGCCAATTATTCTGTTTCCTCATATACAAGTTCTCTACTGATAAAGCGTAATCAGCCACAGACCATGAGGAGCAAGTCTGTAGCCTTTTTTTCCCCTTCTATTAAATTTATTGGGGTGAAAATGGTTAGTAAAGTTACATAGGTTTCAAGTGTACATTTCTATAATACATCATCTATACATCACATTGTGTGCTTGCCACCCAGAGTCAGTTCTCCTTCAGTCACCATATATTTGATCCCCTTTACCTTCTTCTACCAACCCCACCTCTCTTACCCTCTGGTAACCACTAAACAATTGTCTGTGTCTATGAGTTTTTGTTTCTTTGTTTGTGTGTCTTGTTCCTTTGTTACTTTTAGTTTTATATCCTACATATGATTGACGGCATATGATTCTAGATTTTTTCTGACTTATTTCAGTTAGCATAATAATCTCAAGATCCATCCATGTTGTTGCAAATGGTAGTATTTTATCTTTTCTTAAGGCAGAGTAATATTTTATTGTATATGTATATACCACATCTTCTTTATCCAATCATCTATAGAAGGACACTTTGGTTGTTTTGTCTTGGCCATTGTGAATAATACTGCAATGAACATTGGGGTACATATACTTTTAGTCTGTAGTCTGATCAAATCAGAGTTATTGACTCAATGCAGCAAGACAGGGCACTCCAGGGGAACTGTGGAATTTGGCTCCACAAGAGGGAGAAGGGGAGCACCTGTCGCCTTACAGCCGATTCTTAGACCACCCCCCCTGCATTAGCCTCTGACCCATTAGTCGAGAGAGTGCCTCGGAAAACTGAGGCCGGATGGAATGATATCTGTAAAGCTCTCTGGGGGGGGGCGTCTCGGCCTGACTGGGACCTGATAGAATGATATCAACTGTCTCCCCTGGGAGGACATGTAATTATGTCTTGGGGCAATGTGGTGGAGTACGAAGACATAGCATTTGCTGGAGTACATTGGGAAAAGGTCACTGGAAAAGGCTTTAAGGCGCACCAGTATACACGGTTAATGACTGACAGCACAGCAGTTTACTTCCTTGAAAAGAATCAATAAAAACCATGCGTTGACCCGATTCGGTGGCTCAGTCTATCTCTGAAGGCTGAGTCCCTTGGTCTCGCTCTTAAATCTTACTTCTGTCTCTTGTTCTTATTCAATCTGCGCTGCCCCTCTCGTGTCCCATTTGCCCTTGCCACGCAGGACGTGACAAGCACCTTTTATAAGGTTCAGGTCCCAAGGAAGAGTTCTAAGGGAAGTGGACATCAATTCTGGATTGGCTGCTGTTAGTGAGGGGGGGTTAGGAGAAGAGGAGAATTCACTAGAGATTATGTCATGAGATGAAAGTGGCTTAGTAATTGGATATCCCAGAAATAGAAGGGTATGGTTAAGTGGTCGGGGGTTTGGTAAAGTAGTCTTGCTCATAGGTTCCTACTTTTCATCACTTTGAATATTTCACGTCAATCCCTTCTGGCCTGCAAAGTTTCTGTCGAGAAATCAGCTGACAGTCTAAAGGGAGCTCCCATGTAGGTAGCTAACTGCTTTTCTCTTGCTGCTTTTAGGATTCTCTCTTTGTCTTTAACCTTTGCCATTTTAATTATAATGTGTCTCGGTGTGGGCCTATTTGGGTTCATCCTGTTTGGGACTGTCTGTGTTGTCTGGACTTGTATATCTAGTTCCTTCACCAGGTTAGGAAAGTTTTCAGTCATTATTTCTTCAAGTAGGTTTTCAGATCCTTGTTTTCTCTCTTCTCCTTCTGGTACCACTATGATGGGAATGTTGTTATGCTTGATGGTGTCCCAGAGGTCTCTTAAAGTCTCCTCATTTTTTTTTTTTGGATTTTTTTTTTTTTTGCTGTTCTAATTGGGTATTTTCTATTACTTTATTTTCCAAATCTCTGATTGATCATCTGCTTCATCTAGTCTGCTAGTGATTCCTTCTAGTGCATTTCTTCATTTCAGTTATTGTATTCTTCACTTCTGATTCTTTTCTATGGTTTCTATGTCCTTTTTTTTTTTAAGATTTTATTGGGGAATTGGGTGAGGGGAACAGACAAGCTGCTGTCCATTTGTTCTTCAGTCTAGTTGTGGAGGACGTCGCGTCACTGGCCCATGTTGGTATTTATCATTGTGCTTTTCCCGGCTGAGGCAGATCAGTTGCCGGCCACTGGACAGTCGCTCATGGTGGCTCTTGGCAGCTCACGCTGGCTGCCAGCCTCTCATGGTAGCTTATGGCAGCCCACTGCAGCAGAGGCTGCAGCCTATGCCGTCACCGATGACTCATGGCAGCCCAGGTCGAGCTGTTGTTCACCATCTTAACTGTAGAGGGCACAGCATCACTGGCCCTCATATGGGATCTGAACCAGGGCCCTGCTGCTCAGAGCTGGCTTCCCAAGCCAACTCTTAACCAGCGTGCCACTTGGCCAGCCCCTCTATGTCCTTTTTATGCTTGCTATCTCTTTGTTGAAGTTCTCACTAAGTTCTTTGATCATCCTTATAAACATTGTTTTGAACTCTGTATCTGGTAGGTTGCTTGCCTCCATTCCATTTAGTTCTTTTTCTGGATTTCTCTCCTGTTCATTCATTTGGGACATATTTTCTTGTTTCCTCATTTTGGCCACCTCTCTGTGTTTGTGTCTATGTATTAGGTAGATCTGCTATGTCTCCCAGTCTTGGCCAGGTTGCCTTATGTAGTAGGTGTCCTTGGGGCCCAGTGGCAGAGTCTCCCTGGTCACCAGCTTCAGGTGCCCCAGGAGTGTCCCTTGTGTGGGTTGTGTGTGCCCTCCTGTTATAGTTGACCCTTGATTGCTATTGACACATCAGTAGGTAGGATTGACCTTTAGGCTGATTGGCTGTGGGGTTTGGCCACATCCACAGCGTATAGGCTGCTGTGCAGAAGGCTTATCCCACAGACCAGAATTTTCCCCAGTGGGCTCTGGGGCCTGTGGAGGCTGCCCTTTGTGTGTGCCACCTGTGGGGCTAATTGGGTGGTGCTCTGCTGTGGTCTCAAGCCAGTCACCAAATACGTTGGTTCTGGGGCCTCTTGGGGGGGGGGCTCTGTTGCAGGCCCAGGTCAACACCTGCCTGTGACCTGGTAGGAGTTACAAAGCAATCCATGGTTGGTCGCTGTCTGTGCTGGACCTGGAGATGTGTGGGGCAGGCTGTGCTGTGAACCAAAGACAGCTGCCACAAGTATGAGGTCTGAGGGAGCTCTGCAAAAAGCCAGGACACTTGAGTCCTGCTGACACCTGCTGGCTCCCATAAGGCTCAGTGGCTGATAAAGCCTCAATGGGTATGGAACTGGGTGTGGCAGCGTCTCTATGAGTCACCAGGGTGGAGCAAGCTGAACTTATCAGACCAATTCATATTCAAATTTGGCCATGGGTATGGGGGAGGAACTCAACACAGGAAAGATGGCACCCACCTGACAGCTGCATGGGAGGAGGGCTCCACATAGGGATAATAACACCAAAGTTACACAACCCAGTCTCTTCCTGTATGTCTCCAATGCCCCCTGAGCCACAGTCCCTCCGCCAGAGCCCAGGGTGAGTGCCTACAAGTGAGTAAGTCTGTGTGGGCCTTTTGAGAGGATGCCTGGGTTTCTCACAGCCCTCTGTCCCACCTGGACAGTTGGAATTTCCCTGTTTTTCACAGCCAGATATTGTGGGGCCTTCTCCCCCTGGCACCAGTACTCTGAGCTGGGGAGCCTGGTGTGGGTCCCTTGCTCCTTCGTTGGGAACCTCTGTGGCCAAGATATCTCTCCTGATTTTCAACCACAAATGTGGTGTGCTTGCCTTATCCCAAAATTACAGCCCATTTATGTAACATCTCTGCCCCTCCTAACAGTCTCAATGTGGCTTCTTCTTTATATCCTTAGTTACAAAACGTCTGTTCAGCTAGAGTTCAGATGGTTCTCCAGGTTGATTGTTCTATAATTTAGTTGTAATTTTGATGTGTTCACGGAATGAGGGACAGCGTTTATCTATTCCGCCATCTTGGATTCAAAGTCTGTCTTCATTCTTAGCTTTTGGAGATTTTTCTTTACTTTTTCAAGCATAATTGTTTACTTAAATAGATATTTGGATTGTATTTAACTCAACATCTTCTATATATTTGTGATAGAACTGGGCCCACCTCCACATTAGCTTAGCTCACTCAGTCTTGATGCTAGGACTTCAATAGTTATTAAAGTTCAGGTTCTGAGATCAGACTTGGCTTTAAATCCCAGAGTCTATGCTTATTTTTTGTATGACTTTGGTAAACTCTCTAAGCCTCCGTCTCCTATCTATAACATGGGAATAATAATAAGACTTGTCTATTAAGTGAGATAATAGATGCAAAATACATGTATAGGAACTCAATGGATACCACTATTAGTATTACTATCAATATAGGAATTTAAAGAAATAAAAACGGACAGAAAATGATGTGTGCCTTTTGGTAGCAAAACCTACCTCTTAGGGCCAGCCAAGTGGCTCAGTTGGTTAAGAGCTCACTCAAGAGTGTGAGCTCTGAGCAACAGGGTCGCCAGTTTGATTCCCAGCCCGAGCTGAGCTGCCGCTGAGCTGCCAACAGGTGGCAGGATGGCTCAGCTAAAAAGGAAAACAAAACAAAACAAAACAAAAACCTACCTTTTAAAACAAAGAAGTCCTCCTCCATTCATTTTAGACATATTCTTCCTGTGACTATGGAACCCTTACCCATTTTATTGCCAAAAAGTTTTTGATTTCCTCAAGAGGGTTCTAAAAAAAGTCCTTCTACTTACTAGCCTTGTTGTAGTTACTCTATTAAAGCCATGGCTTAAGACTTCGGCTGTCGGTGGTAGCAGATTTACCTTTTAATATGAGACCTCTGCTCAGCTACGTCTGCGTTCTGTTTTATGACTTGTTGTGCTCATGAATTAGTGATTTTCTGTCCCCTCTTCAGTGAAAGAGTAACTTTCTCTTTGGTATCTTCTGAAACAGAACCCCTCTACCCCACCACACACACACACACACACACACACACACACACACACACACACACACACACCTGACACTGCCCAACTAGGAAGAAACAATAAGGTCATAACATTTCTTTTACAACACCATTAAATTAAAGTTATGATTACCTTCAGCAGTCCAATACCATGTAGAGTTAGACATATATATTAATATAAATTTCCTCACATATTCTGATTTTGGAAATCTGACATCTTTTCTAAATAGTTGCACTTATCTTTTAACTCTCACTTTCTCCAGTAAAGATAAATGAGTCACCTCCACACATACCAAATTTCTGCCCCACTTTTCCCCATCAAGGAAGTTCAATAGCTGTTTATATATCTATAGCTCTATTAATAGAGCTATAGATGGATAGACACACATAATCTCATACCCCAGGAATTCTGAATTCATATGTTATGAGGATTAAATGAGAAAGCACATATGAAAATATTTCTTGGTACTCAGTAAGCTCAAAAAATAGATGTTGGGGCTGGCCGAGTGGCTCAGTTGGTTAAGAGTTGGCTTAAGAACGTGAGCTCTGAGCAACAGGGCCACCAGTTTGATTCCCACATGGGCCAGTGACGCTGCGCCCAAGCTGAGCTGTTGCAGAGCTGCCAACAGGTGGCAGGATGGCTCAGCTGGTGTAACAACAAGATTGCCTGTTTGATGGTGGGCTACACCCACCTGCAACTAAGACTGAACTTTGCACCTTAAGCTGAGCTGCCGCCCAGATGGCTCAGTGGATAGAGCGTGCACCCTTAACAACAAGGCTACCGGTTTGACTCTGGCATGGGATGGTGGCTATACCCACCCACAACTAAGAGTGAACACAGCACCTTGAGCTTAGAGGCCACGAGCTTCCAATGGAAAGCCAGGTGGCAAGTGGCACCCTCCACAACAAAGATTGAAGAACAACTTGGCTGGTCTCCTCCCCCACTTCCCCAATAAAATCTTTTAAAAAATAGATGTCAATTGGACATATCTCTAGTCTCTACATATAGATGGCATCTAAGGGTAGATTTTTTTTTATGCAAATAATAATTCCCTAATGCATTTGTTTTCAAATGCATTTATTTTTCAAAGTTTGTCATATACTTATAGTATTGGCCTGCCAGTCTGTGTACCTGTGTTTCTATTTTCAGAGACAGTGTAAGCTCTAGGAAGCCAGGAGTTATTTATACGCATACCCTGAGCCTTCCCCCACCTGAAGGCCTGATGTTCCGCATGGTTTCTTCTTGTACACATGATGTTCATGGGTAACCTTGGTGTATGAATGTGAATCTCCAGGGGCCTCAGGGAAAATGAAGTTGTTCCCCCGCCCTCCTCCCATGTCAAATATTGCACAGAGACTCACTTAGCTCCACTCCAACTCTCTTGTTATAGGCCTTGCTAAATACTTCAGATAGGGAGCATTTTCTCAATCCCTTGAGACTTTGCTCCTGGCAACTGTCATTCGTTTGGCTCAAATAAACTCTTCATAAGCTTTTAAAATTAAATAAATAAATAAATGCTTCAGATAAAATGAGCAAGACTACATATTTCCTAGACTCCTTGACAACTTGAGTTCCAAGTCTATCATGGAAACACACTTGGGCATTTGGAAGGCAGGAATAGGAGGAGGTCACGCTTTTACTGTTTTCTGTCATCTCTGCTGGTATGCATGCAAGCAGAGATGGGTTGGTTCTTCTGTGACAACAGTAGCAGGAGTCCCAGTGTCTGGTTCTTAGTTTTGTGGGTGTTGGGAGCAATGTGGTCCTAGAGCTTCCTGATTTCTCAATGTACTAGTGTTGACAGAGTACTGGCTCCCTTTATGGGCCAATGCTACCATCTTGTTCTGGGGAGACATTCTTGGAAGCTCATCCTAGGGCTCTTTGACAGCCCTTTAATCATTTTTGTAAGCATGTAATTCCCTTATTAAGGGTTTTTTAGACTAGCCAAAGGGTTTCCGATATCTGCAAGTAGACCCTGACTGATAGATCTTATAAACACCCCCTCCTTTCACACCCCCACATTCCCTCTATCAAGGCTGGTGACTATAATTCTAGCTGGAAAATGTACTCCATTTGCTTGAGACTTCGAATCCTACAAAAGCTTACCAACTCTGGGAATATATAACCCATTGGAGGATATTCTCAACCAATTATAGCTCAGAACACTAAATTTGGATTTTTCCTGGTAAAAGATTTTGAATATATGGAGAAAAAGAAAGGAAGGAAGGAAGGAAGAAAGGGTGTGAGGAAGGGGGGAGAAATAAGAAAGAAGAAAGAAGGAAGGAAAGAGAGAGAGAGAGAGAGAGTGAGAGAGAGAGAGAGAGAGAGAGAGAAGTAAAGAAATGAAATGAAAAGAAAAAAGAAAAGAAAAAAAACTGCAGGTACACAAATCACCTTTGAAGAGGAGTTGCCACAAACAGGGGAGAACCCGATGCTGAGCCAGCTTCCTCTGATGATGATGAGGTTAGTTTTAGGGCAGAGTGGGACCATCAGGAAAACCAAGTAACTGAGAAAATGGCTGGAGAAGTCACCCATCTCAACTGCCCTACTCGCCTGGGTCTGCATTCATGATGCAAATTTTCCCAAATGCTCTGTGTAGCAAATAAATTGTTGGCTGTGATATCTAAAGAAAAATCCCTGACACTCTTTATCCATCCCAAGTACTCTTTCAGGAGAAAATTTTTTTTAATTTTAATTTAAAAGTAAAATGTAGTTATTTTTAAAGACAGTTCCCCATCTTCAAAGCATTTACATTTTTTTCTTCCCCCATTTACAGCCTATTTCCTGAAAAATGTTGAGAAGATTTAAGTGTCTAATATTTTCCAAGGCTATCTCATGATTCATTAGTTTATTGTTTGTTAAAATATCAGCCTCAAGAAACTGGCTTAAATGGGAATGTCCATCTGGATTTTCTCTTCTGATTTACTTCATGGATGACACGAGAACGAATTAAAAGATTAAAAACTCAACGTTGTGCTGAGTCCCTTGAATAAAAAAGAGGCCCTGTAAGAGCCAAATGAAGTTACAACAGGCACCCCTCTCCTACAATATAAAATCACATATTAATAGAATTTGCAACCAGAAGGGGCCTTAGACCTGTCACCTCATTTCACGGAGGAAGAAGTCAGGCCCTAGAGAAGGGAAATGACTAACCCAGGATCACACCCTTAGCCAGTAGCTGAGCTAGAACTAGAATTCAGGTCCCCTGAGATTCACCCTCCAGTGCTCTTTCTCCTACCTTGTTAATTTCAAGTGTACCCTTTTTGATTACTCTGCCCTTTCCTGCTCTCCAGCTGTTTCTTCTGTAGAATGAGTCAGCCACGTTTCTGAGTATCCCTACTGTATGAAAAATCAGAGTTCATTTAAATAACTGAGAACTTCCTTTTCACTTAGAGCTCCATAAACATTGGGACTCCCATTGCCCTTATGCAGGTGAGGAAGATAAAGTTCAGAGATGAAGTTTGACTTGCCCAAGGCCACACAGCTCAGGCTCAAATTCAGGCCTTCTAACACTCAAGCCAATGTCCTTCCCAGCACATTACAATAGGTGGCCTGCTATAAATTATGTGAATGCACTATACTTTTGTTTTAAGAAGTATATAGTCAGCAGAATTTTGCCTGATTAAAGGCCATCTAAGGGGGATTAATGAAGTACAAAAAGGTCCTCCTTAATGGAAGCTGTCCTCTTAAAGGCAAGACAACGGCAGCTACCTTTCCAAAGTGAACATTAGAAAGAAGTTCCTCCGTAATTTTCCAATCATTTAACTTCAAAGTTTCTATCTGTAGAGTCCACATGAGTCTGCATGTCCTTTTATGATAGCCTGATTTAAGGTTGGCTTGAGCAGAGAGCTGCTAAGGTCAATGATCAAGGGCTATTAGCTCTCTTTACGTGTAATTGTTTAACTTATGAAAGTAATGTAAGTACATTACAGAGCTTTGGAAAACTTAGGAAAGCAAAAAATGTACCCATAATCCCACCATCCACCATGCTATTGTTATAATTTTGTATGTTTCTTTTCTACAAGTGTTTTTACATAGTTTTAAGTGCTCTCCCTCTCATTTTCATAGCAGTCTCACAGCATTGCATCCTCTTTCTCCTGTGGCATTATATCATAAATATTTTTCATGTGATACATTGTCTTGATGAGCATCCTGTTTAATGGCTGCAAAACATAGCACCTTCTGAGGGTCCCATAAAGTGTCTGTGATCCTCGGCAAGGTCCATGAACATTGTTCCAGAAAACCCCAAGAAATATGGAACATTATTCTGCATTCAAAGATAGCAATGGCATTTATTTGCATTTCAGAAATAAAAAGTAGCTCCATTAGTAATTAAAGCGTTTCCCCTTTAAAGCTGAGCAGTGAGAAAATCCCTGGAGGTGTGTCTAATGAACACAGACAACAGGCTTAGTGGAGATCATGAACCACCCCTCAGTTCTTGCTCCACTCAACGCAATACCATAGAACTACACAGCCAACCCTGGGACAGTTATAAATTGTCTTTATTCCTTATTGAATTATTCAGTCTACACTCATAATGAATTACAGAAAGAATAAGGAATACTGTCATTAAAATATATTAAGTTAATGAGAAGCATTCATGTTATAATTCTGCACTGATACATACTACAACATGGAGTAACCTTAAAAACATGATACTAAGTGAAAGAGGCCAGCTACAAAAGGCCACATATTGTATGATTCCATTTATATGAGATATTCAGAATAGGCAAATCCATAGAGACAGAAAGCAGATTAGTGGTTGCCAGGGACTGGGGGAGAGGAGGGAATGGGGAGTGACTGCTTAATGGTTACGAGGTTTCCTTTTGGGCTGATGAAAATGTTCTGGAATTAGAAAGTGGTGATGGTTGCACAACATTGTAAATGTACTAAATGTCATTAATGGTAATTTTTATGTTATGTGTATTTTACCACAATAAAAAATAATTCTGAATTTTTTCCTTGAGCTAGTCCTCACCAGATTCGTAAGTTTTATTTATTTTATAGTTCTAATAAACTGAATTCAATCAAAACATGTCTAATATGTTAAAATCTGTTTTGAAAGTTGGGAGGAACAATTCATTAATGGGGAATAATGATTACCCACACTCAGATTCCATTCCCAAATGTATTTGTAGAGAAGTATTTGCAAATAGCAGCCTGAAATCTGTCTCTTCCCTTCATTTGGAAACAAAATATAAAAATTATAAAAGTAAAACAGTTGTTATTTTAGTTAAAAAATTAAGAACCCTATACATTAGGCAATGAAAACAATGTTTGCCTATTTTAATGCCATGGCATGTAGTTTCTTTCAATCTATATTAAATATAGATTCTTGTTGGTAATCTAAACATAATAAATGAAACCATTTCAAAATGTATATCACAAATTATGCTTTTTCTTATGCAATTATTTAAAAATATATGTCACATGTTAATAGGAGGTTAAATTTTGTCTTAATAACATGGATATTAATGAAAGTTGTATTAAAATAATATTTATCATACAATTTTAATAGTATTTTATTAAAAATAAAATATTTCACAAAAAATTTAAAAATATGTCAATGAGCTAATATTTATAAATACACTATTTTGATATTTTTGAAGTACTTAGAACAATACCAGGCACATATTAAGCATTATATGTGTTGTTTGTTAAATAAAAATAATGTAAAAATTACAAAATGATTTTTACAAATACTATGAATTTTATGAGATTTTATATGACAGAGGAGACTTGCATAGTAAAAAAAAAATCTGTGTCTACATATCTGCATATATAAGGAAAGGCAGATTTATGTAATGATTCCACCGTTGTTGGCTATTTGGGTTACTGCCAGTGTCTTGCTTTTGTAAGGATTACTATGATGAACAGTTTTCCAAGCATAATGATGGTTCTATAGTTTGTTATTTTCTTGGGGTATATTTATAGAATTGGGGTTATTGGTCCAAATTTTAGGATGACATGTGTTACTTTTAATATGTGTCATCATAGTCTTATCTGCTTATCTAAGCATAGGGGAAAATGTGCTTACGTTTAATATGTACCAACTCATACCGCCCCTGTACCAACCTTATCTGTTTTGATCTTCATAATAACTCTGTAAGGTAGGAGGTATTATATTGCTATTATCCAAATGGGTAAACTGAGATTTGAAGAGCTAATTCATTGTGACCTGATATCTAGGAGGGCATACTGACTTTTAACTGCTGGGGCACCAAGCAGGAAAGACTGTCTTGTGTGGTAAATTTCTTTCTCTTGGCTGAGGGGATGAGTGTGTGTGTGTGCATGCGGTCACCTTATTGTCATCATCTACAAGGGGAGATAGAGACGGCTTACATCATGGAACCAATAGTCTTACAGTTAAAGATCGAAAAGATGGAAAATAGGTTGGAGAGGGCATCAAGGGTGACTGGTAAGGTTATGTGATATATTCGTTTCCTAGGGCTGCTGTGACAAATTACCACAAACTGGCTGGCTTAAAACAACAGAAACTTATTCTCTCACAGTTTTGGAGACTAGAAGCCTGAAATCAAAGGGTCAGCAGGGCCTTGCACCTTGCCTCTTCTAGTTTCTGGTAGTTACTGGCAATCCTTGGCATTCCTTGACCTGTAGATACAGCACTCTGATTTTGGCCTCTGTCTTCACTTCACTATATCTGCAAAGACCCTACTTCCAAACAGAGTCATAATCACAGATTCTGGGTGAACATGCATTTTGGGTGGACACTTGTCAGCCCAGTACACTTGAGTAGGAGGAGACTGATAGTTCTTCCCCTCGCCATTTCACACTTTGTGCCATGCAGTGGGTAGCAGAGTGAAGGAGGCCCTTGGGCACAAGAGGCAAGGCAGCATCTTGGGAGGCTAATGATACCCAGGAACAGAGCCTCCCCACACTCAGAAGGCTGGAAATGGGCCCCTCTCCATCTTCCTCCCCAACACTTGCTGGAAGCAGGTTTTAATAAACAGCTTCCATAGTCAGGATAACACAGAATCTCAAAAAGAAAGAAAAAAAAGATGTACGCAGAGCCAAGAATTACTTATATGTCATAAAAGAGAAACATGAAATGCAACACATGACTAATACTTATGAAACAGTTAATAGAACTCACAGAAGGTGATTTTAAGGGAAACTTAATTACAGTCTTCACAGGGGTAAGAGAGATGATTGAATCCATAAGACAAAAAGGAACTTACAAAAAAGAACCAAGTAGAGATCTTGGCAATGAAACATATTCAAAAGAAGGGGAAAGAGCAGAATGAATACAGATGAAGAACTATTTAGTGAACTAGAAACAATAGCCAAGGGATTCTTCCAGAATGTAGTACAAAAGGACAGAGAGTATGAAAGAAATGTTTAGAAACATGGAGAACAGAACCAGAGGCTCCCAAACCTATTTACACATCTCAGAAGAAAATAAAAAAACAGAGAAGATGAAAGGGAGGAAAATTTTTAAATTCAGATTGGGAACTAAATAAGATAAATAAGAAATGACTTTGAGAGAGAGAGAGAGAGAGAGAGAGAGAGAGAGAGAGAGAGAGAGAGAGAACACTATACTTAGGTACACAGAGTGAAATTTTAGAACAATAGACATTAGAAGAATGCTTAAAAGCATCCAAAATTTTTGAAGAACATTTCTGCAAAGACTGATATCAGAATTCTTAAGGGAGCCATGTTGGACACAACAAGGCAATAGAAATATATTTTCAAAATTCGAGAGCAACATGGTTATGAATGTAGAATTCTATACTAAGCCAATCAAGTGTGAATGCAAAATAAATACGTTTATAGATATTCAAGGACACAGAAAATTTACCATGAATAAAGAATTAATAGAGGCTGCACTTACGTAGAAAAATGAAAACAAAAAATGTAATCCCATGAAGCAGTATCTTATTAAATAAATCAGTGAAACTTATTGTAAATCCATACACGTTAAGGTAACCTCTGGAAGAAATAGCAGGTACAAGTCCCAAGTTTTAAAAAGGGTAAAATAGGACCAAAAAAATGCAATCAATCTTACAAAAGCCAAAAGGAAAAAATAAAAATCCAGAATAAGTAGAAAAGGCAAAATGAGGTGGGAAGTTGGATGTATCAATATAACACTGACTGTGATTGTTCATGGTTAAGTTCATGGATGACAAGAGAATCTTATATATGATTTTTTAAAATCTAGCTATTATAAGAGATACATGTAAAATAAAATCATCTAAGAAGGTTGAAAATAAAGCGATGGAGAGTTCTGGTTAAGATGGTGGAGTAGGGGGCCGGCTGAGTGGCGCGATGGTTAAGAGCTGGCTTGGGATGCCAGAGGGCCCTGGTTTGGATCCCACATATGAGGGCCAGTGACATTGCCCTCTACAGCTAAGATGCTGAACAACAGCTCAACCTGGAGTTGGGCTGCCGTGAGTCACCTGCAATGGCGTAGGCTGCAGCCCCTGCTGCAGTGGGTTGTCATAAGCTACTGTGTATAGCCAGCAGCCAGTGTGAGCGGCCGTCCAGAAGCCGGCGACTGATCTGCCTCACCTGGGAAGAGTGCAATGATGGTGCCAACCTGGGCCAGTGAAGCAACGTCCTCCACAACTAGACTGAAGAACAAAAGGACAACAACTTGTCTGTTCCTCTTCCCCCGATTCCCCAGCGCTGTTCCCCTCCCCCAATTCCCCAATAAAATCATAAAAAAAAGAGGTGGTACATATATACAATTACGTATTACTCAGCCATAAAAAAGAATGCATTCTTACCATCTGCTACAACATGGATGGGTATTGACCTAGAGGGTATTGTGCTGAATGGAGTAAGTCAGATAAAGACAAATACCATATGATTTCACTTATATGTGGAGTCTAAAGAACAAAATAAATGAACAAACAAAACAGAAACAGACTCATAGATACAGAGAACATTTTGATGGTTGCCAGATGGGAGGGCAGTTGGGGGGAATTGGTGAAAAATGTGAAGGGATTAAGAAGTACAAATTGGCAGCTACAAAAGTCATGGGGATGTAAACTATAGCATAGGAATAAGGTCAGTAGTATTGTAATAACTATGTATGGTGTCAGATGAGTACTGGAGTTATTGAGGCGATCACTTCGTAAGTTATATAAGTGTCTAATTGTGTTGTACACCTGAAACTAATATAATATTGTACGTCAACTGTATTAAAAATAAAAAATATATTTTTAAAAAGTTTGCATGGTGACTGATGATTACTATTGTAGAGTAAGTGGGGTGATCACATTGTAGGGCATAAAAATATTGAATAACTATATTTTCACCTGAAACTAATATAACCAATGTAATATTGTATACCAACTATACTTAAATTAAAAAATATTTTTAAAGAAAAAGTGATGGAGATAGATAGTCAAAGAAAAAAATGAATAAAAGTAAACTATGTGATTATATTTAAAGCAAATAATATAGAATTCAAGGAAAGCCTAGAAAATGGATATACCCAGTAGTAAGCTATTCCCCTGGTACCTAAATAGTGGTTTCTAAACATCATTTCCCACTAAAAGGAATGAGTGTTCAATTGAGAAAAGGCTGGTTTCAGATCCGGGGCAGGAAAGTACAAGATGAGGCTGGAACAAATTACTGTATCAGAGACAAGAAAGCTAAACACAGAGAATGTCAAAATCACTTAGGAACCAACTTGAAGAGGCCCCTACTGGCTGAAGAGGTGACAATTTTGCATTAATAAAAATAATAACTGATGGGCTGGCTGAGTGGCGCGTTGGTTAAGAGCTGGCTTAGGACGCCAGAGGGCCCCGGTTTGGATCCCACATATGAGGGCCAGTGACACTGCCCTCTACAGCTAAGATGCTTAACAACAGCTCAACCTGGAGCTGGGTTGCTGTGAGTCGCTTGTGATGGCATAGGCTGCAGCCCCTGCTGCAGTGGGTTGCCATGGGCTACCATGTGTAGCCAGCAGCCAGCGTGAGCAGCCAGCAGCCACCGTGAGCGGCCGTCCAGAAGCCAGCAACTGATCTGCCTCACCTGGGAAGAGCACAATGATGGTGCCAACTTGGGCCAGTGAAGCAACGTCCTCCACAACAAGACTGAAGAACAAAAAGACAGCAACTTGTCTGTTCCCCTTCCCCCAATTCCCCAGCACTGTTCCCATCCCCCAATTCCCCAATAAAAATCTTAAAAAAAAATATTAATAATACTGGCACTATATTAAAACACCTCAAATATATTTAAGTTCATCATGATGGGATTTTTTTTATAAATCCTTATTGGCTGCTTTCTGCAAGAAACAGGACAGAAAAACACAATAAACAATACCATAGGGATATTATAATTAAAATCCAGATTGTAAGGAAAGTTTACAGAACAAACAATTCAGTTCCTTCAACAACAAAAAAGTCCAAGGAAAAAAGAAAGTTTTGGGGGATGGGGAGTGGGCAGAGGGGTGATATGTCAATTAAAACAAACCTAAAAGACATATCACCCAATTGTATGTATAGATCTTAATTGGATCTTGATACAAACAAATATACTGTTAAAATATTTATGAGACACACAGAGAAATGTGAGCACTGACTAGGTATTTAATGATATTGTTGTGGTGATGCTTTAAAAAAAGTTCTTATATTTTGGAGATACATACTGAAATATTTATAGATGAAACGTGATGTCAAAGATTTGCTTCAAAATGATAATTGTGGGCTGGCTGAGTGGCGCATTGGTTAAGAGTTGGCTTGGGATGGCAGCTCTGAGCAGCAGGGCATCGGTTCACATCCCACATTAGGGCCAGTGATGCTGTACTCTCTACAGCTAAGATGGTGAACAACAGCTTGACCTGGAGCTGGGCTGCCATGAGTCCCTGGCAACCGCGTAGGCTGCAGTGGGGCTGGCTGGCAGCTGGCGTGAGCTGCCATGAGTGGCCATCCAATGGCCGGCGAGTGACTGCCTCACCCAGGAAGAGAGCAATGATAATACCAACATAGGCCAGTGAGGCAACGTTCTCCACAATTAGACTGAAGAACAAAAGGACAGCAACTTGTCTTTCTCTTTCCCCAAGTCCCCAATAAAATATTAAAGAAAAAAATGATAATTGCTGAGTGCATCATTTTTGGCTATGACTTAGTAAGTGGGGGTTTATCCCATTATTTTCTGTATTTTGATAAATTTTTTAAGTTAGAAAACAGGCACTAAACCTAAACGGTTTTATATGTAAGTACTACCAAACGTTCCAAAAAGAGAATTTCTATGTAATATACTTGTATATTATTCTAGTGATGCAAAGCTATCTGACTCGTTTTGTGAGACCAGCAAAGCAGTGATGCCAAACCTGAATATCAACCTCACTTGAAAGACAGATGCCAAAATCTTATTAAATTTCAGCAAATCAAATACAATAGTATATCATGACAAAGGGAGGTTAATTACAGAAACCCAAGAATCTAATTTTAACCCAGAAAGTTTATATAATTCACTACACTCACAGATTAAAGCATCTTATTATGCTACAAATTAATTAATGAAACTTAACATCTATTAATGATTTTTTAAAAAAACCTCTAAGCAGCTAGCTATTGAAGGGAATATTCTTATCTTAATAAAAGGACCTACCAAAAACCTTCAGCTAGCATAATACTTAGAGGTGATTTTAGAGATAATCCTATTAAAACAGGAATAAGACAAGGATGCCTGCCTTCATGCTACTCTACAACATTAAACTGGGAAATCTAGTCAATGCAATAAAACAAGAAAAATAAATAAGAAACCTATAAATGAGGATGTTTTCATTTACAAATAATAGAAAATCTAATTTGAAATAGCTTATACAATAAATAAATTTTATTATCTCACATAATAAGAAATCACAAGATAGGATGTCTCCAGAGTTGGTTAGTTCAGTGGTTTATAGACATCATTAAGGACCCATTTTTTAAATTTAAGTTTATTGGGGTGACAATGATTAGTAAAGTTACATAGGTTTTGAGTGTGCAGTTCTATAATACATCATCCATGTATCATATTGTGTGTCCACCACCCAGAGTCAGTTCTCCTTGCATCACCTATATTTGACCCAGTTTACCCTCATCTACCACCTCCTTCCCCCCTTCCCCTCTGGTAACCACTAAACTATTGTCTGTGTCTATGAGTTTTTGTTTCTTTGTTCGTCTTGTTCCTTTGTTGCTTTCAGTTTTATATCCCACACATCAGTGAAATCATATGGTTCTTGACTTTTTCTGTGTGGCTTATTTCGTTTGGCATAATAACCTCAAGAAGATGTGGTTCTTTCTATTTTTAACTCCAACATACCCATGGTCAGGTTTGCCATTCTCTCAAGCTTGCCCCTCTCAAGGCAACAAGATGGCTTCCATACTATCAAGCAACCTATGTAAGTAAACCTGTGACACTGAAGTGATGTTTATTCCTGTGTGCCTCTTTTCAAGACTGAGGAAATGTTTCCCAGAAGTGCTCCAGAATGTTTCGTCACATCTTATTGACCAGATGTCATTTGCCCATCCCAGTTCTACAGAATAGAATTCACAGTCTGCTCATGATGGACATTTAGTAGGAGAAAGAAAGAAAATCTTGGTTGTTAGACTACTGAGATTTTTTAAAATTACTTTTGAATTATTTTTAACTACTGAGATTTTGATGTGCTTGTTACTGCAACATAACCAAGCCTGTCCTGACTTGACTAATGAAACCTAAAGTTAATCAACAACTTTATTCTCCTTCTGAACAATAAATCCAGTCACTCCTTTTCCTTCTGATATGCTACCACACTCCCTCTTGTCTCTGTAGTTAAACACTTTTATTAGTTTCTTTTGAATAGTTCCAATATTTCTTTAAGCAGATACAAGCAAATAAGAATACATATTATTTTATCCTTTTTCTTGCATTAAAGGCAGAACATTATTACTACTTTGCATCTTTCTTTTGTTACTTAAAACAGATCCTGGAGATCTTTTCCTATTTGTAAATTAAAAGCTTCCAATTTCTTTTCTTTTCTTTTTTTTTTTTTTTTTACAGCTGTGTTGTGTTCCACTGAGTGAATAGAGAACAGTTTGTTTCACCAGTTCTTTATTGATGGGCATGTGGTTGTTTCGATCTTTTTCTATTATAGATGGTAATGCAATGATGAATTAACCAGTACCATATATACGTCATTTTGTCAGTGTGCAGGGAACATATAAAATTTCCAGAACTGGAAATGTCAGGTCAGAGGGTAAATGTACAATTGTCAACTGCCTTCTATTATGGTTGTGTCTTTTTCACTCCTGCTGACAATGTACGAGATGACCTGATTCCCCATAGCCTTGTTAACAGAAACTGCTGTTTAACTTTTGGGTTTTTCCTAATTTAATAGTTATCTCAGTTTAGTTTAAATTTGCATTTTTCCTATTATGAGTTAAAGGAAATTTACTTTCTTTTTATATGCATAAGGGCAATTTGTATATCTTCTTTCTGTGAACTTTCTGTTCTTATACTTTGCTTATTTTTCTTTAAAAGTATTGATCTTTATTGGCCTTTTTTTTGTATTGATTTATTGCAATGCCTTATATATTTGGAGAATTAATGTTTTGTTTATAATGTAAGTTGCAAATGTATTTTCCCAGTTAGTCACTTGCCTTTCAACATTGCTTGTGGCATATTTTTCCATGCACTTAAAAAATTTTTTAATATAGTCAAAATTACTAACCTTTTTGTGTGTCTTTTACGTTTTGAGTCATAGTTAGCTCAAAAAGAAATTTGCCCATGTTTTCTGCTGATAGTTTTATGTTTTCATTTTTTAATATTAAGGTTTTAAAGATATTTGCCATTTTCTTAGTACATGATGAGCAGTATTGATTCAACTTTATGTTTTTTCTAGGTGGCTGCCAGTTGTTTATTTAAAATTCTTTTTTGCCACTCTGATTTTGAGTTGCCATCTTTTCATACACTTTTCAAATTTTTTAATATATTTTGTTTTATTTCTGCACTTTTTATTCTCCTCCTTTAGTCTGTCTAGTCATGCACTATTAACATACTGTTGTAATTATTGGGACCTGTTGGTATGTTTTAATATCTGTTTGGGATAGCTTTACCACATTGTTATTTCATTTCAAAGTTTTTTATAGTTTCTCTTGCTTATTTATTCTTTTGAATAAATTTAGAAACAACTTATGTATTTCCTGGGAAAAAAATTTAATGTTGATTGAGAGGGAATGCACGTTTTATCATCTTGAATTTTTCTTTCAAAATACATGGTCTGGGGGCCGGCCGAGTGGCGCGTTGGTTAAGAGCTGGCTTGGGACGCCAGAGGGCCCCAGTTCAGATCCCACATATGAGGGCCAGTGACACTGCCCTCTACAGCTAAGATGGTGAAAAACAGCTCGACCTGGAGCTGGGCGCCTGTGAGTCGCTGGTGACAGCATAGGCTGCATTGAAGCTGTAGTGGGCTGCCATAAGCTACCGTGAGTGGCTGGCAGCCAGTGTGTGTGGCCAGCAGCCAGCGTGAGCTATCAAGAGCCACCATGAGCGGCCGTCCAGTGGCCGTTGACCAATTTGCCTCACCCGGGAAGAGCGCAATGATAATACTAACATGGGCCAGTGAAGCGACGTCCTCCACAACTAGACTGAAGAACAAAAGGACAGCAACTTGTCTGTTCCCCTTCCCTGATTCCCCAAGGCTGTTCTCCTCCCCTAATTCCCTAATAAAATCTTTAAACAAACAAACAAACAAAAGCCCCGTGGTCTGTAGTTCCATTATTCAGCTCTAGTTTTGTGTTCCATAGTACTGTTTGGAAATTTTCTTTTTTTTTTTTTAAAGATTTTTTTATTTTTTATTGGGGAATTGGGGGAAGGGGAACAGACAAGTTGCTGTCCTTTTGTTCTTCAGTCTGGTTGTGGAGGACGTTGCTTCACTGGCCCAAGTTGGCACCATCATTGCACTCTTTCCTAGTGAGGCAGATCAGTTGCCGGCTTCTGGACTGCTGCTCACTGCGGCTGCTGGCCGCTCACGCTGGCTCCTGGCTACACACGGTAGCCCATGGCAACCCATCTGCCGTTGCTGGCCACTCATGGCAGCCCAGCTCCAGGTCGAGCTGTTGTTCACAATCTTAGCTGTAGAGGGCACAGCTTACTGACCCATGTGGAAATTGAACTGGCAGCTCTGTTGTTCAGAGTTCTCGCTCTTATCAACTAAGCCACTTGGCCAGCCCTCCATTGTATTTATTAATTGGTATTGTTTTATATAGGAATGTTATTCATCGCTGTATAATAATGTTATATCCTCCAATTCACTGGATTTTATTATTTATAATAAATTTTCAGTTGATTCTCTTAAATATAAAATCATATTTGGAAATCGTGACAATCTTACCATCTGTTTTACAATTCTCATACTTTCTTTTATCTAATTATATTTGTTAATATCTTTAGGACAATATTAAAAAGCAGTGATAATAGTGGGCATCTTTGCCTTGTTTCTTACTTTATCATGAGTTCTTCTAGTTTTCTCCATTAAGGTTGAGTCTGGTTTCAGGATTAATAAATCATATAATTCATGTTAAATGTATCATCTATTTATATTTTGGGGGTATTTTTAAAAATCAACAATGGGTTTTGCTTTGTTCCAAATCTTTATTATTATCAGTTGAGATGATCATATACATTTTTCCTTAGTATATAATATTAGTGTTATTTCACATTCAGTAGTGTTGGGATAACTGAGGAAAAAATAAAGCTATCATATACCATTCTCAAAATTAAATTAAATTCCAGATGAATTAAAGGGCTAAACTTAAAAAAAAAAAAAGAAAGCCCAAAGCTATGAAAGTATTAGATGAAAATACAGACAAATACATTACACACACACACACACACACACACACACACACGAAGTCGGACAAGTAAGTTCTTGAACTCATCTTAGAAAAAGTGCTACACATAACTCATTGCTGAATATCACTATGGTCACCCTTCTAAGTACTCCCCTTGGGAAGTTATGCACCAACGCCAATACCTAGTCTACCCTTCAAAGCAATTTTGGAACTCTTTTTCTGGAATGGCCATCAGAGCTGTTGTCGTACTACCCTTGATGTCCTGAATGTCATCAAAATGTCTTCCTTTCAATATTTCCTTTACCTTCAGGTAAAGAAAGAAGTCATTGGGGGCCAGGTCAGGTGAGTAGGGAGGGTGTTCCAATACAGTTCTTTGTTTACTGGCTAAAACCTCTCTCACAGACAGGGCCGTGTGAGCTGGTGCATTGTCGTGATGCAAGAGCCATGAATTATTGGTGAAAAGTTCAGGTTGTCTAACTTTTTCACACAGCCTTTTCAGCACTTCCAAATAGTAAACTTGCTTAACTGTTTGTCCAATTGGTACGAATTCATAATGAATAATCTTTCTGATATCAAAAAAGGTTAGCAACAGGGTCGGCTGAGTGGCACGTTGGTTAAGAGTTGGCTTGGGATGCCAGCTCTGAGCAGCAGAGCCCTGGTTCAGATCCCACATGAAGACCAGCGACGCTGCGCCCTCTACAGCTGAGATGGTGAACAATAGCTTGACCTGGAGCTGGGCTGCCATGAGTCCCCAACAATGGTGTAGGCTGCAGTGGGTCTGGCTGGCAGCAGGCGTGAGCTTTCCTGAGCTGCCGTCAGCCACCGTGAGCCGCCATCCAATGGCTGGCGAGCAACTGCTTCTCCCAGGAAGAGTGCAATGATAATACCAACAGGGGCCAGTGAAGCGACGTCCTCCACAACTAAACTGAAAAATAAAAGGACAGCAACTTGTCTGTTCCCCTTCCCCGATTCCCCAATGCTGTTCTCCTCCCCAAATTCCCCAATAAAACCTTTAAAAAAAAAAGTAAATAATTAAGTGGATCTATATATTGTTTGACATGGAAGCATCTCCAAGACATATTGTTAAGTGAAAAAAGCAAGTAAAAAGACCATATATACAATGTTATAACACTTATGGAAAACAAAACCATAAAATAAGACTCTCTACACACAGACACACATATACATGCACACACACATATGCAAATTATTAGAGAAAGTTTTTTTAAAAAGGTAACTATGGGGGGTGACCGGTTATCTCAGGTGGTTAAAGTGTTATGTTGATAACACCAAGGTTGCTGGTTCGATCTCCACATGAGACACTGTGAGCTGTGCCCTCCTTAAAAGAGTCAACTATGCCATTGTAGCATGAAAGCAATGTGTAACCAATGACTGTGACTGTTCCCCAATAAAATTTTTAAAAATAATACAGTATGGAAAAAATATAGTAGGAAAATTTTCTACATTATTTATAAAAATTTATAAATAGTACAGGATAAAAATAAAGGCAGATAGAAACTCTAGGAAAAACAAAAAGTAGTAAGAAGTAAAACGTAGCTGTAATAATCATGGCTTCTGCAATGAACCATGAACAATATTTCACATTCTCAATAATATAAGGCATTTGGGATTTGTTTGTTTGTCTTTTGCTCTCATTCTCTCCCTCTACATAAGTGTGCATAATAACATTTTGTTCATTTATAGTGTGAAATATAACTCCCAAGCAGACCATATCCTTGCTTCTTATGGCCACATCATCCCTATCTGCCTGTCTCTCTCTATCTCTGTCTATCTCTATCTCTATCTCTATATCTATCTCTATCTTTATCTCTATCTCTATGTCTATCTATATATCTGTATCTGTATCTCAGCTGCATAACAAGTCAAGTTCTAAAAGATTGCCATGAAGTTAAAACAAGAGGAGATGGATGATGCTACTATCAAACAGTGTCCAACTCTGAAATCATGATGTATTCACTGCCAATAGCAAAGAGTTTTAATTCATTTTTAGTTGTTCATAACCAACCTGTAGATAAAGCTTAGAAGACTTAGTTATAATGTACATGTTATCAACCTTGATAACACAAAAGTCAAGTATGGATGACAGAAGGTACAAAGTGAGGTGTAGAATTGCTGAATGGACTGGTTGGGGAGCTAATATCTTAATTGTATAAAGAGCATTAAAATATATTGCTAGAACAAAAGATAAAGGTTAAGATGTTATTTATAGTTATAAAGGTGATTAATACAGCAACTAAGTGAGGAGGTAGAAGAAAGCTAAAAAAATGACCTGATTTTTTAATCTATCATATGACAGATTAAATAGTCTAATATTGATAAACCAAGAAATGGCAGTAGAAGCATATTTAGGAATATGGAAGTATATCACATAGGGTGCTTTTCCCCAATAACAAAAATAACACTAATTCAATTTGACTTGGATTGTAAGGAAATGTATTGGCTCTCATCACCAAACATCCAGAGGTAGGGCAAGTTTCAGTTTGATCCAATCCGGGACTTCTAGCTCTGTTTTCCTGCACTTCTCTTGGCCTTGAACTTATTCATGGATTGGCTTAATCCTCAGGTTGGTGTCAAGATGGCTGTCACTCCTGGTCTTTCCACATTTCCAAGTCTTGAAAACACTGATCTCTAGTTTCCAGAAGGAAAATATCATTTCACTTTCCCCTCTCTTTTGTTTAAGAGTCTTCTTACATTTTTATATTCGGATGGAAAATAAGCTGATTTGCAGAATGATTGGTGGTGGGAACATCCATACTTCATAGAAAAGAAAGACGTGGACCTTGTCCATGGTAGAGGTTGAGCCACTTGGAGGTAGGCCAGAAGTATGGCCAGGGACTTCCCTGGGCTTGGGAAGTAATTATAAGTTGGTCTTCAGGGGTGCACCCTGCCGATTACTCTCAGCTTCCAATAGGTGTAATTAATGTTATATGACAGTCCCAATACTGCTGGGGAAATTAGGAAATAGCTGGTGCCCAGACTTGGGGCAAAGAGTTACAAGGAAAAGTGGAATCCCTCCCCCCTGGGCAGAGATGGTTGACAGTATCAGTCAGCGGAAGAGACTTGTTAGGAGAACGTTGAGTTTTGAGGTGTAGACTGCGGAAGGGCTTCTCAAAAACACTGGGGGTTGTGTTTGGTGATTAAGAGCAAGTAATGTACTAGGAGCTTGAGTCATAATTATTTGGATATAATTATTTGTGTATAAAGAAAATGAATGACCTAATTTTATATATGGGTTTCAAATAGATTGGTTCTTACCCCAATCAATCCTCTCTTTTTGGAAATATTTTCCCAGGAAAAATGTTCCCTTATTCTACAGAAAAGTCACTCCCTTTTATAAATAAGTTTCCAGCACAAAATTTGTGACCTGGCCAATGGAGGGGAGGCTCTCTATTTAAGACATGAATAACTCCTTGTCCACTTAGCTATTGGTTTGATTTTTTAAAAACTGCTGTGTCCTGTGTGTAGGTGTGTCTGTTTATGTTCAATCAAAAATTATAGCAAATCAGAGACTAGACCTGAAGATTTCTCCTTTCGTTATGCCTGCCCTGTCACTTTGTGTAATTGGGTTTCTAATCAGAGATTCCATATATTGGTGATGTCTGTTGTGAGGCTGGAGAAGTAGATATTCTGGTCAAATATGAAATAATTTTTAAAGGCTAGACAAGGCGATCTGAGAAAGCAATGGGTTTTCTGATTCCTAGAGACCTTTATGAATGGAAGGGACTGAAACTTGTCCTGATAGTTTAGCTGTTCATTTATCTGAAGAAAGAGTGCAAAATCAGATATTCTTTCAAGGTCCTTTTCTAGTTCTGGGTTTTTACATATTTAAAATTTAAGAGCACAAATAAAATTTAAGCTTCCCATTTTATTTTGCCCCCAAGGTACATACGTTTGACATAGAGCACGGAAATGCTAAGTGGAAAGAAAAAAAAAAAGTAAACTTGAATTTAAACTTGTTTTCCCTGAACATGACAAATTTATTGTTTGCCACAAATTCTATGCAGGTTTGGAACAGAATTTTTCTTCCATTTATTCCTAAGAATTACTATATTCAGGTGAAAGGCATAAAGAAGAGTGTTTCTTTCTAAATATGATTTTATTCAAGGTTGACAGCCATTGATGTTCTAGGAAATAATATTGGGGCAATAATCATTTGTTCTGCCTGCAAAGTGCTTTTCCCTGGAAGGACCTTGAAGGACATTTAGAAATGGTGACCTCATTAATCCCAGCCACATTTGTGTGAAAGGACAGGTACACATGTGTGACAATGTTATAGACAGCCAAAGGGCTGCAAAGGAAATTTCAGTGATTTGTCAAAGGTCAGCTTACAGATCCCTAGGAACAGTTTGACGATCATTTTCTTATATTTTAATCACTGACAGTGGCTAAATATGTTTCTCTTCCAAGAGTATGGGAACGTCTTAAGTCTTTGGAACAAACATGTTCTTTAAAATGTAATTTATTTTACTTTCCCAGGTTATGAAAGTAACACATGATCATTGTGGAAAATTTGGAAAGTATAAAACAGCAAGAAGATGGAAAATGTCACGATAACCCTACACTCTCAAAACCAATCTTCTTTCTTTCTTGAAATATCTGGAATGGCTTCTGATTTCTTGCTCAAGCTCTGACTGATACATTGGACCATCTGGTTCAAAACCTACTGTGGGACTTCTTCATGCTAGATGGCTGGGGTCCATGTCATAGGTCATAGGTGCCAACTCAGGGAGGTCAGTATTAGAAGGCCAAATAAATGAAAGAAGACGTGGCTACAGAGAATTGTACAGGCAAACAAAGTCCTTGTTTCGCCTTTGTCTAAAGTGGAACAAAATTAACCAGATGAAATTAAACCCGCCCCATCCATCTTTCGTCATCTGGGCTCCTCTGAGTCTTAGAGAAAGATTTCCTCATTTAACCTGTGACCTAATAATAATAGCCTTCACCCTTGTTTTTAACTGTCATATCTTCTTTTCCTTTCTTTTCTTTGCACCTTACAGGTACATTTATTCATGCCACAAAGAAAATGGCACATCTACAAGCATGCAACGATGTTCCGTGTTCCCACCTAACATAGCTTGCTGACATTTACAGCCAAGCTGACATCCATCTAATATACTCTCCAAGTAAAGCTGGTTCATGACCCCATACAGGTGCAGGACTCGAAGTTTCAAAGCTTTGCTTCTTTTATCAGCACTCCTAATATTATAAATGAGGAAGTCCATCAGCCTCATTCCTACCCAGATCTCCTGACAAACCTGGGTGTCGTAGGGCTTCATGGAGATCCATGTTTTAATGAGGCTTTGAAGCACCTAGGATTAATGGCTCAGGCCACCTGCAACCTGCACGGCTGACTTGAGAAGGTATTTCTTTTTTTTTTTTTTTAAGATTTTTATTGGGTAATTGGGGGGATGGGAACAGTACTGGGGAATTAGGGGAACAGACAAGTTGCTGTCGTTTTGTTCTTCAATCTAGTTGTGGAGGACGCTGCTTCACTGGCCCAAGTTGGCACCATCATTGCGCTCTTCCCTGGTGAGGCAGATCAGTCGCCGGCTTCTGGACGGCCGCTCACTGCGGCTGCTGGCCGCTCACGCTGGCTGCTGGCTACACACGGTAGCCCATGGCAACCCACTGCCACCTACGCTGTCTCACGCTGCCAGCGACTCAAGGCAGCCCAGCTCCAGGTTGAGCTGTTGTTCAGCATCTTAGCTGTGGAGGGCAGCGTCACTGGCCCTCATATGTGGGATCCGAACCGGGGCCCTCTGGCATTCCAAGCGAGTTCTTAACCATCGCGCCACTCGGCCGGCCCCGAGAAGGTATTTCTTAACTAATGACTTCATCTGTAAGGATAAAAACGGAAATAATGGCAACTTTTAAAATTGGAGCATAAGATCAATGGGATGATTTTAAAGAGAGCAATTGTAATATTAATAAGGATGAGAACTGTTATTGTTACCAAACTTCAAGCTTTACTGTTTGGGCTGTTCTATTCAAGAACACAACGTGGTTGTCATTAGTTTTATTTACTTGAAACAAGTAAAGGAGGCAGGGGATTCACATCCAAAGCTCTGTTTTCCCGTAGGGAGGCTTAGCTAATTGCTTATATACATGATTTGGTTAATTATGTGTGAATTTCTTCTTTGCTGTTGGCTACACTTATCCCGTGAGTTCCTGTCAAGCTCATCCTATGTACAGGTGCGTCTGCAAAATACTGTGCTACTTTTTAATGTTTAGGGTTTAGTAAGAACCTCCCAGACCTTGAGACCCTTGTCCTATCTAACATTATGGGTCAGAAGGAAAATATTTTCAAGCTTTAGCAAATAGCTGTTCAGAATTTATCATAGGAAGGTCTGACAATTAAGTTTGTAAACTTGTTGCTAACCTTTTTGATATCAGAGGGATTATTTACTATGGATTTGTACAAATTGGACAAATATTGGGTTGTCAGAAAAGTCATGATGCATTTTTCCAATGAAAGACATAAAAAAGATACATCATGACTTTTCTGAAAACCCAAAAACTAACCAAGTTTACTATTTGGAAGTACTGAAAAGGCTGCATGAAAAAGTTAGATGACCTGAACTTTTTGCCAACAATTCATGACTCTTGCACCACAATAATGCACCAGCTCACAAGGCACTGTCTGTGAAGAAATTTTTAGTCAGTAAACAAATAACTGTATTGGAACACACTCCCTACTCACTTGATCTTGCTCCAGTGACTTCTTTCTTTACCCAAAGATAAAGGAAATATTGAAAGGAAGACATTTTGATGACATTGAGGACATCAAGGGTAATACGATGACAGCTCTGATGGCCATTCCAGAAAACAAGTTTCAAAATTGCTTTGAAGGGTGGACTAGGCATGGGCATCGGTGCATAGCTTCCCAAGGGGAGTACTTTGAAGGTGACCATAGTGATATTCAGCAATGAGGTATGTAGCACTTTTTCTAGGATGGGTTCACGAACTTAATTGTCAGGCTTTGTATACTGTGTCAGGCACTGCTGATTATATAATACTTTAAAAGCTGACCTTCCCTTAAGAGGCTGGGCTAGGCAAGAAGTGGATTTAACTGTATGAAACAACAACGGCTTAAACCTAAAAGGATCTATTCTTTTCCAGAAAAGAAGTCTAGAGGAGGTAATCCAGGAGAGAATAGTGGTTCCACAAAGTCACTGGGTACTGGGCTCCTTCTGGTTTTCGACTCCATTATCCTTTGCTGGTGGCTTCCATCCTGAAGGTCACCCCATGATTCAAGATGGCTTCCTTAGCTCTAGCTATCCCTTCTTCACCTCAGGCAGCACGAAGGTGGAAGGAGGAAAGGACAAAACATCCAATCTTCCACCTGAATCTATTCTCCTTAAGAAGTCTTCCTATAACTTCCAGAAAACATTTCTTCTTATATTTCCTTGATCAGAATTTAGGCACATGACCATACTTGGCAAAGGAGGCTGGAGGAGGCAATTTATATGTGCGTTTATCATCACACTGAATAATTAGGGCTTTGTGACTAAAAAATCGGGGAGAATGGGTATTGATGGCAACTTACAATTTCTGCCTTAGGAAGCTAAAATCTATTGGGTTGTTGAAAAAGTCATGATGTATTTTGTCTATGTTTTTCAAAGGTCATTTATTTATATAAAGAACAAAGATCAATCAATGATATATTGCCCGTTTTGTTCGATAACCTTTTGCCATCTTTCAGTGAGCTTCATAATTCCTCTTTCATAGAAGGACCTGTCTTTATTTGCGAAAAACTGAACAAGGTGCTGACTTACAGCCTCATCTGAATTGAACGTTATACCACACAAGGAGTTTTGAAGACAGCGAAACAAGTGGAAGTCTGACAAAACAAGGTCAGACGAGTATGGTGGGTGTTGCAACACATCCCATCCAAGCTCTAATAATTTTTTTAAAGCTTTTTATTGGGGAATTGGGGAATGGGAACAGACAAGTTGCTGTCCTTTTATTCTTTAGTCTAGTTGTGGAGGATGTTGCTTCACTGGCCCAAGTTGGCACCATCATTGCTCTCTTCCCAGGTGAGGCAGATCAGTCGCCGGCTTCTGGACGGCCGCTCACTGCAGCTGCTGGCCGCTCACGCTGGCTGCTGGCTACACACAGTAGCCCATGGCAACCCACTGCAGCAGGGGCTGCAGCCTACACCTTCGCCGGGGATTCATGGCAGCCCAGCTCCAGATTGAGCTATTGTTCAGCCTCTTAGCTGTGGAGGGCAGTGTCACTAGCCCTCATATGTGGGATCTGAACCGGGGCCCTCTGGGGTCCCAAGCCAGTTCTTAACTGTCACGCCACTCGGCCGACCCCAAGCTCCAATAATTTTTGACGGGTGATCAAACGTGTGTTGGTGCGACGGAACACAACTCCTTTACAATTAACAAGCTCTGGACGTTTCTGGATGATGGATTCGTTCAAACTATCCAATTGTTGACAGTACACATTCGAATTGATTGTTTGGTTCCTTGGTAGGAGCTTGAAAAACACGACACTTTTAAAATCCCACCACACTGAGAGCATAACCTCCCTCTGATGAATGTCTGCTTTTGATGTCATTTGAGGCGAATCATCACGTTGAGACCAAGACTGTTTTTGCACCACATTGTTGTCAACAATCCACTTCTCATCACCAGTTATCAGTCACTTCAAAAAAGGATAATTTTCCTCACATTTAATGGCATATTGCAGATGTTTATACGCGCTGTCAAATGAACTTCTTTGAGTTCATGTGGAACCCAAATATCGAGCTTGCTTACGTATCCCAGCTTCTTCAGGTGGTTATGAACACTTGAATGATGGATGTTCAATGTTTCTGCAATCTCTCATGTCATGTAATGTGGGTTTGACTCAAGCAATGCCTTTATTTTGTCGTCATCAACCTCGGTGGGCCTCCCTGACCGAGGAGCGTAATTGAGGTTAAAATCACCAGCACGGAATTTCGTGAACCATCGTCGGCACTGACCTTCTTGTAAAGCATTGTCACCATAAACTTTATGCAACTTGACAGAAGCTTGACGAGCATTCTTCTTTTTATGAAAGTAAAACAGTAAAATATGGCAAAAATGCATAGTTTGGCCTTCCATCTTCAAATTACTGTAAAATCTCCAAAACTCAACTAAATTGCTCAATTGTTTTTAGAATGAAGCTAGAACTATCAGCTGTCAAATGATATATCAATAACATAGATGCGAAAGACTCTAGTACTTCCAACAATGAACTAGTGTCATCTATTGCAAACATGTGTCACGACTTTTCCGACAACCCAATACTTCGGGAACTAAGAAACTGTAGGCTTGAAAATACAATTAATAGTATATTGGGAAGGGCCAAGCAATGTGTTGCTGCAGTTTGGAGGAAGAAGAGGAGATATCAGGGCAGCCTGGGTAAGCTTCTTGGAAGAATTAGGATGTGAACTGCCCTTTGAAGACAGAAGAAGATTCAGTAGGTGCCAAAGACTGAGGAGGGCATCCCAGCAGACGGCATGACATGAGCAGAAGCCTGGAAGCTGGACGACACAGATCAGGCTTGGGAAGCAGCAAGAGTGACCAGATGTTAAGCTGGGATGTAATGGAGTCTTTGGCTGGAAGAGAAGGAATACTGACTGATTTTTTTTTTTAATTACCCAAAGCAAAAGGGTTCCAAGACCACTTAGAAGCCAGGATAAAATGTGAATACTGAATTTGCTCCCCAGTTATGGGAATGGACATGCTTATATTCTATATATGACTCATGCCAGCAGAAATGATCGCATTAATTGACTTTAATGAATTGCCCTAGTTTTGGATTGTCCAAATAACACAAAGAGTGTAATAAGTGACTATATGACAGCAGTAATCAAAATAAATACATGGGATGACTAAGACCACAGTCCAAGGCTATTAAATGGAGGAGGGGGCAGAAAAAGCCTACAAATAGAAGGCTCTGGGCCCCTTTCCTAAATATTAATTGTTTATTTCATGATTCTTTTCTGCTCTAAACAGACCTTAAACTGCCCCTTCCTAATATGCTCCCATAAAGGATTATAAACTAGAGAGGAGGTTGGTTTAAACAAAGTAATCAGAAAGTAAGCAATCTTCTTCTCTTTCTCTCTGGCTCAAAGCTTGTTTTGTCTGTTAGGAACTTTTCTCTTCAGTGCACAGACCTCAAGGTCAAACAGAGGTCACTCTTCTGCTTTTTGAGGTATGGGTGCTTTCACGTTATTTGCTCACTTTTATTGCTGAGACTAACCATCCATTTGCCCATATAACTGGAGCCCCCCCAACGCAAAGGCTTGAGAGTGGGCTCTGGTCGGGGGTGGGAGGCGGAGAGGAGGGGGCGTTAATCCCATTCCACACAAAGCAAACAAGTTCAAATCTCATTAAATGTCGGACTTTGCAGCAAGAATACAAACATTTCCAATTTTGCAAAGGAGGATAGAAATGTGACACAGAAGTATTCTAATCATTTAGTAAAATAAATCGTACCAACATGATACTAAAACTGTCAGCTTGGTGGAAAGAAGAGGATAAAATGCCATTAATAATACAACAGCAATGCTTACTTTTTCACATGAGGAAAATTCCATTACAACAAACAGCCCGGGGCTCTCAAATTGCTTTTGTTCTAGATCAGTGGAATATTGTTATAAAGAATATATTTCTAGCAATGATAACTTGGATTTGAAGATGAAACCTAGCCGATGTTTTAGAGTGAACCAGCCGAGATGGCGGTGGTAGCACACAGGGCCACCCATGTGTGAGTAACCTCCCTTTGTGCGCGTTCTAAAAGGTAGACCCTTGATGTAGGCACACAGCTTGATGAGTGGAACGCAGGCTGGCATTGAGCTCCATTTGTCCCCTCAGCCAGGCCACTACTTACAAGCTTTTGCAGAGGCCCTGGTTGCACAAGATTGTTTTTTTTTTTATTTTTAATTTTACTTTTTATATTTATTGGGGAAGGGAACAGTGTTGGGAAATTGGGGAAGGGCAACATTGTGTTTTTCCAGGACCCATCAGCTCCAAGTCAAGTTGTTGTCCTTCAAGCTTAGTTGTGGAGGGCGCAAGCTCAGCTCCAAGTCCAGTCGCCGTTTTGAATCTAGTTGGGGGAGTGGGGTGGGGTTGGGGGGTAGTGGGTGCAGCCCACCATCCCAGGTGGAAATCGAACCGGCCACCTTGTTGTTAAGAGCACGTGCTCTCACCAACTGAGGTATCCAGCAACCCCACAAGATTATTCTTTTAAGGCCTGTTTGTAAGTTGACTCTCTGAAATGTTTCTCCTTAAGTCTACCCCAGGACAGGCCTCACAATATGAAGCTTTTTTAGTGACAAGGTCCTCTATGATAGAACTTCCATTGAAGGATTTGAACAAATGCTTTTCCCCTGGTTTTGGAAACACTTCAGATTCATCCTACAAGGGTCTTGTGAGCCTCCCCTCTACCCCTTCAACAATGCCATGCTCGTGGGGCATCTGGCAAGATATGGACCAAGAACAGCCAGAATTCTTAACTGACACGTGATCCCCAAGAGGACTGTCTTAGCATGGGTTCCCCTAAAAGGGTTCACCTTAAAGACAAGGATTTGGATATAAATAGTTTATTTCAGAGGTGGTCCCAGGAAGCACAGTGAGGAGTTGGGGGATTGAGACAAGGAAAGGGAAAATGCCAATAACAAATGCTTACTGAGCAGGCTACTGTGGGCAGCTGGGGTCCAGTCCCACTGGGACCCTCTGAAAAGCTGTATGAAACACACCTTAGAATTGTCTCACTGAGGGTGAGGAAACCGAGTATTTATTCCCTAACTCCCACCCTGATTGATTAAGGATTGTTCCTGCCAGTGTGAACTGACTTGGTACTGGGACCAGAGAAGGCTCAGAGCCAGGAGAAGGAGGTGCTTGGGATACGAAGCTGCTGGTGCGCAAAGGAATGTCCCCCCCGAGACAGGTGGGCCCCCAGGTGGGCTGAGGGGCTATGGAGCATCGAGGAGCACTGACAACGTCTCCCTCAGAAGCCCCTGTTCACACATCAGATCCCGACATGGCCACTGGCACTTTGTGCCCTCCTTCGATGTGTTGCAGCATGAAAGGCTTGAGAGTCATTTGCATACTGAGCACCCTTTAGACCTCACTCATGCTCTTAGAATATGGTCCTTTCTCCCCCTTAACTCTCTAAACTAGTGCCTTCTGATCTTCTGCATGTAATTGAACACATAGAAAGGACTCTATTGGTGCAACATATTGCTTTCCTCGAGGTTTGCTTTTAGGGGAACAGAAATTAAGAGGCTGCTCCTAGGTGGAGATACCAACGAGAGTAAAGAGGTTCTGGCAAACTTGAGGGAAAGGGACTTTCTATCCCAGGATTCAGCCTGTCCCTGCACACCAGGGTTGGGGGCGGAGGGGAGGGGACGTTATGGGCCTGGGTCCCCCTGCTTACCAGTCCTGCTGATTCTCCTTTATACCAGTGGTTCTAACTTCTCTGTTGTCAGGGGCCCCTTTAAGAACCAAATGAGGACCATGGACCTGCTCCCAAGAATAATGTGCAAATACACACACTGAGATACATAATTTGCGTATAGTTTCAGGGAATCCACATGATCCCTGAAGCTCATCTTGGGACAGTCTAATAATCGAGCAAAGATATTGCTTGAGTGTGTCCCTTTCTCTCCATTTCTACAGGCCAAATGCCTCCATTGGGTTTGCCCAGCTTCCTGACCCTGTCTTTGACATCATACAATGAAGTGATATAGAGCCAGATAGCCAGGTATCATCTTAATTGAGTGCACATTAGCTGTGTGCCTTTGGGCAGAGCTCTTAACTTCTCTGTGCATCCGTTTCCTCATGTGTACAATGAGAGTCACAATAATACTTAACTAATTATGTTGTGAGGGTCAGAGAGTTAGTAAATGTAAAATGCTTAGGGACTATATGTGGCACATAACAAGTGCCATGTCAGTGTAAGCTATTGTTATTACGATGGAGGCCATTGCTTTGGAAGGTAGAGACTTAATGCAAAGAGTTTAAATTTGATGTCAGTCAGCAATGAGTGTAAACCTTTCCTCTCTCAATTACCAACTGTGTCATCTTGGGGTAAGTGAGGGTTTTTTTCACTCTCTTATCCGAAATGTCCTTATCAATAAACTATTAGCTTACCAATTTTCAATAAACACGTTACAATGTCCTTTTCTATACCAACATGAAATCCATAGATACTATGATTATTCTACACACATTAAAAAATAATTATAATGCCCAGATATAAAGGAGACATAAAAGAAGAGCAGTTCATCATAAAACTATATAAAATATAAGCCTAACTATAATAGAAAACATAGTGAAGTTGTCAGATGCTTGTACCCACATGTAGAATCACTGTGAAGGTGAAAAACGTCAGCTGAAGACCAGTGTGTAGCTTGTATTGGTGACTTAACTGCCATGATCAGTGTTGTCGAGTGTCAGATTTTTTTTTTTTTAATCTTGGCAAAGCTCTGAACAAAAAGAAGTTAGAATCTTCTCTCAGTTGAGCCTGGAATAATCAGTGTGAACACATGACAAGACCCTTTGTGATTCTATGGAGAAGAGAGTAAGGCGCTAAGCTTGATCATTATGAATAGGCTTTTTCTCCCTATAAATGTCTAGCAGGACTTTTGAAAGTTGTGTGGAGCAGTAATGAAAATTCTTTGATGAGTAGGACTGTCCCATGCATGGAAGGAAGTGTAGCGCCCCTGGTCTCAGCCCACTAATGCCAGTAATGCCAATCCTCTAATCATTGTGATAATAAAAAATTCCCTCAAATTTCCAAAAACACACCCTAGTGGGGATGTACATTTCTCATTGACAACCATTGGGTTAACTGGTCTTACATTCAAAAGTCTGACCAGAAAAAGCCTTCCTCAGTGAAGAGTTTACTACAATCCTCCACTTTAACCTCTCCAAGAGCTTAGGACTCCATCTCGGGAAAAAAGGAGCAGAGCTGATGCGACAAGTGGCTTGGGCCGGCCCTGGAAAGGATCTTGAAGAAGGTAAATGGTACCTCTAGCTTCTTCTAACTTTATCTCCTCCTATCTCCGTAGGGCCTTTTCCACTTTTTCCTCCATGTCAGGAGTTCTCCCTATCAAAACTCCCTTTCAGAAGTGGAGATGATCTCAGGAATTTCTATCTTGGTATGAATATGTGTTAATTTTATGTCTCTCAAATCCAAATGACATGAGCATATAAAAAGATATTTAACCTCACTAGAAATGTATAACAATGATGAGATACCACTTCATATTCATCAACTGACAAAACTCTCAAAATTAACCAATACCAAACATTGGAAAAAAGGTGGAGAAGTTGGTACAACCACTTTAGGGAGCAATATGATTTTATCTGTTAAGATTGGAAATGCTCATATTCCTATGTCCCAGGAAATCTACTCTTAGGTCTCTAGACCTTAGAGAAACTCTATTTGGTTGCCCCAGAAGATATATATGTTTGTGGCAGCATTGCTTTTAATAGTGAAAAACTAAATCAACTGGACCATTTAAATGTCATTAATAGAAGATCAGATTCATATATCATCGTATATTCATACAAGGGAATATTAGACAGCAATTCCAATGAGGAATCACAGCTTTGTGTCGGCATAATGATAAATCTTAAAAAACAATACAGAAAAGCTAATTGCAGGGCATGTAGAGTGTGACCATTAAAATAGTTTAAAACCCTGCAAAACAGTACCATATATTGTTTATAGATACATGAATATTTAGCAAAAATATAAAACATGTACAAGAATGATTAACAACAACTTCCTGACCATGGTTATTTCTGGAGAATAAGAAAGAAGAATGAGATTGGGAAGAGGAGACACGGAAAGCCCTCAGTTGTATATACAATGTTTTTGTTCTCTAAAAAAATATCTGAAGGAAATGTGGCAAATTGTTAAGATTTAATTTGCCACTGATAGTGCAGGATATACTAGGTGTTCATTATATCTTTTATATATTTCTATGAGAAATATACCATAATAAAAATAATTTTAAAAATTGATGCATCTCAGGGCAGCCAGTTAACTCAGGTGGTTAGAGTGCAGTGCTCATAACACCAAGGTTGCTGGTTCGATCCCCACATGGGCCACAGAGCTGTGCCCTCCACAACTAGATCAAAGACAACTATTTGATTTGAGTGGTCCTGGAAAAACACAGTTTCCAAATTTTTTTTAAAAGTGCCCTTAAAAAAAATTTGATGCTTCTCTAGGGGGTATTTGTATTCTTGATTTAACAAATTCTTTGGACTTTCTAGGCACCAGGTGCTGAGAGAACTCAACACTGGACAAGATAAAACCCCAGTCTTTCAACAATGGTTCTCAAACTCTATTGTGCATCAGTCACTGGAGGGCTTCTTAGAACACAGATGGCTGTCCGCCGCCCCCCGCCCCCCCTCAGTCCCGAGGTTCTGATTCAGTAGGTCTGGGAGGGTCCGAGGATTTGCATTCCCAACAAGTTTCCAGGTGATGTTGATGCTGCTGGTTCAGGGACCACACTTCTTGTCATTTAACATGACTGTGGAAGGACAGTATTCCTGCTATAAGGATTCCAAGAACTGATGGGAGAACTATTTTCTGGATGGCATGCTTAATCAAGTCTCTAAAAGTACACTTACCTATGCTGCCCACCCTGGGCCACCAGAAACCCATCTTCCTGGCTTGTCAAGGAATGTAACTCCATCCTTTTACCCCTTCCTACTTGCTGTTGTGTGCATTTCAATTCATTGCATTAAAATTTTAGCTCTCTTGGGGCAAACATACATCCAGTTTAGTGTTCACCCTGCACACAGTGTTAACAGCAGTGATTCTTAGGTGGTGGAATTATGGGTAATTAAAAAAATTTTTTGGGCTGGCCGAGTGGCGTGTTGGTTAAAAGCTGGCTTGGGATGCCAGAGGGCCCCGGTTCAGATCCCACATATGAGGGCCAGTGACACTGCCCTCTACAGGTAAGATGGTGAACAACAGCTTGACCTGGAGCGGGGCTGCTGTGAGTCGCGGGCGATGGCGTGGGCTGCAGCCACTGCGGCAGTAGGCTGCCATAAGCTACCGTGTATAGCCAGCAGCCAGCATGAGCGGCCAGCAGCCGCTGTGAGCGGCCGTCCAGAAGCCGGTGACTGATCTGCCTCGCCCAGGAAGAGCGCAATGATGGTGCCAACTTGGGCCAGTGAAGCAACGTCCTCCACAACTAGACTGAAGAACAAAAGGATAGCAACTTGTCTGTTCCCCTTCCCCCAATTCCCCAATTAAAAAAAATTTTTTTTGTTTGTCTGCATTATCTAACATTTCCATAACAAATATTTTGATTATGAACAAGTATTAATTATATAACTAGGATATTATAGTAAAATAAATGTATATCAAGTTGTGTCAGGCTCTGTGATGAGGACGGAGATGCTAAAAAGTATGAGACGCTAAGAAGTCATAGGAATATATACTTGCCTTTAAGAAGTTTATGATCTCACTCGTAAGAGGGAACATATATTGGAACAATATTTAGCAATATGAAAAGGTATTCAGGAAACAATATTTATTGGGAGAACTAAATGTACATTTGCAAAGTAATTTGGAAGGAAAAAATGATTGGGCTGCGTGGCCCTAGGACAGGCCGATGGAACCAGCCTTGGATGATTAACCAGTTTGGCATCTGCCAGTGCCTAGGCAGAGGGTGAGGGAGAACGCAGGCATCTCTGCAGACCCCCATGGTGCCTCTGTGACCTAACACAGCAGGCGTTCAGTGAACACTGTTGAAGCGAAGTGAAGCACTGAACAATTATTGAGTTCATAGAGAAACTTCTCTTGGGCCCAAGTAAAAATGCAACATAATCCCCTTCTCAGACTGCAGGCACAAGACACAAAAATAGAAAACAAAATTGATTTCATTGTGTGTTTATGACAAGTCAAGTGTGGGGGGAAAGTCTGTTATTTTCTTCTTTGATTTCTGCATTGATGACCACATCCTAGAAGTGCATCTATGAGTGTGCAAACAAAGATCCCTCTGAACTGGACATACCTCTTAGGTGTGTTCTCCATTTTAGTTCTTATGATTGGGGAGTTCTCTGTGGATTATCGGCCTTCTAGTTTCTCTGTTCAAAACTATACTTATCATGAGGGAGCATCTCTTCAATTCTTTGTGTTTAGATTGTTAATATTTTTCTCTGTTTTAAAAGTACTGGGGAGGGGAAAAAACAGCTGGAAAGCACAGGTACCATTAAAAAAAATACTCCCATACTATTATTTGAATAATTTCCCTTTCTTCTAGCATATTTAAAAAATTACTTTAAGCAAAGGCGAATATAGTGTGAAAAATACTTCCATGCTAATTGAATAATTTCCCCTCCTATCAGATTTGTCATTACTGTTAAACATAGGCAGCTATACTGTGAAGCTAATGAAGTTAAAGCTTCCTGACCCTCATTTCTAGAGTTCTCTCCAAAGTCTTATACCTAATTTTCAATTTGTAATTGTGTTTTCTTTTTTTAAAAGAGGCCCCAAATTGTGGAAGATTTGAGCTCCACAAAACCTGGATACAACCCTAATGTTAAAAGGAGCTAAAGGAGTGTTATGTGAGCAAATTGTTCCCATTGCTATTGAAGACAGGATGCAGACACCCGAAGAACGTTAGGACTATGGTTGCTATGCTTAGAGTGTCATTCTACTGTTTTTTTTTAAATTTTTTATTGGGGAACAGTGTGTTTTTCCAGGACCCATCAGCTCCAAGTCAAGTAGTTGTTTCAGTCTAGTTGTGGAGGGCACAGCTCAGTGGCCAATGCGGGCATCAAACAGGCAACCTTGGTGTTACGAGCACTGCGCTCTAATCAACTGAGCTAACCAGCTGCCCCTCATTCTATCCTTGGATAAGCCTTTGTGGAGCTGGCAAAAGCAGCTGAGGAGCTGTGTCTAATATGTAAGACTTCCTCACTTTCTTTCTCACCAGTTGCTCTATTTGGAGGGACCAGGGTGTGAAGGCGAAAAATGGCCCAATAAGTATAATTCATTTTCAGCAGCGCATGAATGCTCATTTCCTGTCTCCTTCAACAGCAATCCAGAATTGAGCAATGTAGTATAGGAGAGCTTTGCCTTAGGGGGTCTTTGTGACCTAGCCTTGGGGAATTTCAGTTCCAACACCTCCAGGGAAGGGGTCTTGAAATGATCATGGAAATAGGATATTTTACTACATTTGGACCACATTTCACATTCTTCTGAGTAAAATATATTTGCTCTTCCTCTCTGGCCTCAAGATCCCACCGGCCCCTCAGTATAAGCCCAGTGCCTTCACCCTGTAATTGCCTTCTCAGATCTATCCAGTCTAGAGTAAAATCTTCCTCCCCAAAACCCAGCATTAAAATATGCGCCATTCTTGAAGGTATTAGGAGTTTAGACTTCAGCTCTTATAACCATGTGATCTTGGGTAAGTGATACCCTTTCTGAGCCTATAGTTCCCTAATAATAATTCATGTCTACACTAATATGTGTTAACTTTATAATTATAATATTTTCCGATGGCAGTAATAATTCCTACTGATGTCACAGTTGGTATGAAGCTTAACTAAAACAATATATGTAAACATCTTTTGTAAACTATAAAATGCTGTATAAATATCAAGTACAGGCAGAGGTTATATTCCAAATATTTAATGACCAATAGGCACTGGCCTTGACTAGTCAGAATAGTCTTCAGAACAGGACAGCTCTAAAGCAGGGGTCCAGTAGGCTCCCTGCTGGCCAGACATTAACTCTTTAGTTGCTGGATTAAAGGAAGGTTTGGGGTTTCCTGAAGGAGAATTAAGGTAATGTGAGCCTAGTGGAAAGAGAATGAGGGACTAGGACCACGGTTATCAAAAATATTTTAATACTTTAGTAAGTATTTTAACTTACGTATCCATACAACATATAATTGCTTAAAAAAGCAACACTCTTTTATTCATTTGCTAAAAAGGAATAGAGTTCAACATGAGCCTTTATGTACATATTCTGTGTACTCGTATGTATTTTCAAAAAAGTATGTCCAATCCTCTTTTATATTCCAGTGGTTTATAATGATATTACAAAACTCAGTTAAACTTGACAAACAAATCCTGATTTTTAAAGCCTTTTGTTTTTACGCATCGAAACGTCCAGGATACAATCCAACATTAATCAGTATACAAAGAGCCAGGAAAATCTCAACTAACAAAGGAAAAGAAAATCAACAGACACTAACCCTGAGGAGACACAAATGTTGTAATTATGAGACAAAGACTTTTGAACAACTATTACAACCATGCTCAAAGAAGTACAGATGAGCATCCTTGAAACAAATGGAAATGTAGAAGGTCTCAGTGAAGAAATAGAAGATATAAAAATTGAATGGAAAATTTTCAATGAAAAATATAACAACTAAAGTAAAAAACTCACTGGATGAGCTCAGTAGCAGAATGGAGATGACAGAAGAAAGAATCTATGAACTTAAAGACAGATCAATAGACATGATTCAATCTTAACAGTAGAGAGAAAAAAAGAGAGAAAAAAATAAACAGAGCCTCAGGGATCCATGAAACCATACCTAGAGTTCTAACATACATATCATGAGATATTTAGATAATCCAAAGGAAATAGGAAAGGGAAAATAGAGGAACAAACCCCAGAAAACAAATAGTAAAAAAGGTATATATAAGTCCAACTATAACAAAAATTACATGAAAAACAAAGAGTTAATCACATCAACTAAAAGACAGGGATTGTCAAAATTGTTTTCTTAAAAAAAGAAATCCAAGATATGCTGCCCATAAGAAACCAAGTTTAAATATAATACCATAAGTAACATAAATAAAAGATATATCATGCAAATACTAAGCAAAAGAAAGCTGGAATGGCTATGTTAATGTTAGACAAAGTAGATTTCAAAACAAGAAAAATTAGCAAACATAAAGAGAGACAATACATATTGATAAATGGTTTAATTCATTAAGAAGACATAATAATCCTAATGTATATGTGCCAACCACTGAGCTTCAAGATACATGAAACAAAAACACAGATAAATTCACAATTGTAGTTGGTGATTTCAATATGTCTCTCTCATTAATAAATGAAACGTCCAGACAGGAAATTAGCAAGGATATAAAAAAAGCAACACTATTAAACACTGGATCTAACAGACATTTGTAAAATATTCCACTCAGTAACATCAGAATACACATTCTTTTCAAATGCACATGGAACTTCATCAAGACAGACCATATCCTGGGCAATAAAATAAAATTCAACAAATTTAAAGGAATTTAAATCATATAAAGTATGTTCTCTGACCATAATGGACTTGAACAGGAAATTAATAACAGAAAGATAACTGGTAAATCTCCACACCCTTGGAAATTAAAGACACACCTAAACAATCTATGGGTCAAAGGAAAAGTTCTAAAGGATATTATAAAATATTTTTGACTGAACAAAAAAGAAAACACAACACATATGTCTACTATAATTTAATATATCACAACACATAAAACTTTGTGCGATGAGGTAAAAACAGTGCTTAAAGGAAATTTTATAGCATTAAAATGCTTATACTAGAAAAGAAGAAAAGTCTCAGTTCAACAGATTAAGCTTGTATCTTAAGAAACTAAGAGAGCAAAATAAGCACAAGGTAAGCAGAAGGATGGAAATAATAAAAAGCGAAATCAATGACATTGAAAACAGAAAAACAATAGAGAAAAATCAATGAAATAAAAAGCTGGTTCTACGAGTAGATCAATGAAATGAATAAACTGTAGCCATACTGACAAATAAATAAAGAAAAAAGACAAATTGTCAATATCAATAATGGAAGAGGGAATACTACTACAGATCCCCACACATATTTTTAAAAAAGACTATGAACAATTCTATGCACATAAATTCTATAATTTAGATGAAATGAACAAATTCCTTAAAAGCCACAAACTTCCAAAACTCACCCAAGAACAAATGGGTAACATATATATTAAAGAAATTGAATCCATAGATAAAAGCCTAACAAACAAACAAACAAAAAATCCTCTAGGCCTGGATGTTTTCACTGGTGAATTTTATCAAACTTTTAAAGAACAAATTCCACCATTTCTACACAATCTTTCCTAGAAAATAGGAGAAGGAAACACTTCCTAACTCATTTCATGGGCCTAGAATTACCTTCATACCAAAACTAGACATAGATAGTACAAGAAAAGAAAACTACAAATCAATATCTCTCATAAACAGTACACAAAAATTCTCATAAAAATATTAGAAAATAAAATCCTGCAATATATATAAAAGAATAATACTCCATGACCAAGTAGAGTTTATCCTAGGAATGCAAGGCTGGCTCCAAATTCAAAAATCAATCAATGTAATTCACCATATTAAAAAACTAAAGAGGAAAAATGATGATAGCCTATCAAACAAAGCAGAAAAAGCATTTGAAAACATCCAGCATCCATTCATGATAAAAACTCAGCAATCTAAAAACAGAAGGGAATTGCCTTAATTTTGATAACGGGCTTCTACAAAATACCTATAGCTAACATCATGCTTAATGGTGAAAGTCTTTCCCCTAAGGTCGGGAACAAAGCAAGGATGTCCTCTCTCATCATGGCTATTCAGTACAGTACAGGAAGTCCTACTCAGAGCAATAAGGCCGAGAAAGAAAGTAAAAGGCATACAGATTCGAAAGAGAGAAGATTGTGCCTGTTTGCAGGTGACACGGTTTTCTATATAGAAAATCCCAAGGAATCTACAAGAATATGTCCTAAATTAATAAATGAATCCCACACAACCACAGAATGTAAGATCAACTCACCAAAAACTGCATCACATTTCTATATATTTACAATTAACAATTTGGAAACCAAAATTAAAAATATATATCATAAAATTTTAAAAAGAGAAATACTTAGGTATCAATCGAACAAACCTTGTCAGGATCTGTATGCTGACAACTACAAACACCAAGGAAAGAAATCAAAGGACATAAATAAATGGCGAGACCTACTGTGTTTATGAGTTGTAAGACTCAATTTAGTTAAACATGTCAATTTTCTCCAAGTAAACCTATAAACTTAATGCAATTCTCATAAAAATTCCAATAGGGGGCCGGCCGAGTGGCGCGATGGTTAAGAACTGGCTTGGGATGCCAGAGGGCCCTGGTTCGGATCCCACATACGAGGGCCAGTGACACTGCCCTCTACAGCTAAGATGCTGAACAACAGCTCAACCTGGAGCTGGGCTGCCATGAGTCGCCGGCGACGGCGTAGGCTTCAGCCCCTGTGGCAGTGGGTTGCCACGGGCCACCGTGTGTAGCCAGCAGCCAGCGTGAGCGGCCAGTAGCCGCTGTGAGCGGCTGTCCAGAAGCCGGTGACTGATCTGCCTCGCCCGGGAAGAGTGCAATGATGGTGCCAACTTGGGCCAGTGAAGCAACGTCCTCCAGAACTAGAATGAAGAACAAAACGACAGCAACCTGTCTGTTCCCCTTCCCCCAACTCCCCAGCACCGTTCCCATCCCCCCAATTCCCCAATAAAAATCTTTAAAAAAAAATTCCAATAGGATTTCTGGAGATATAGAAAAGCTGATTCTAACATTTATTTGGAAAGGCAAAGGGACCAGAATAGCCAAAAACAATTTTGAAAAAGAAGGAAAAAATAGGAGGAATCAGTCTACACGATTTTAAGACTTACTATAAAGCAACAGTAATCAAGACAATGTGGAGGGATAAAAGCATAGATCAATGGATCAGAGCAGAATGTCCAGTAATTGATTCACAAAATGTGGATTGTTGACAAAGGTACACAGGCCATTCAATGGATAGTCTTTTCAACATATGGTGTTGGAACAACTGACCATCCATAGGCAAAAGTATCCCACAAAAAAAATCTAAAACCAAAAACTTTGAACTAAATCTCACACTTTATACAAAAATTAACACCAAAAATGAATCATAGCTGTAAAAATAAAATGTAAAACTATAAAACTTTTAGAAGAAAATATAGTAGAAATGTTAATGATTTGGGATTAGGGAAAGTTTTCTTAGACTTGATACCAAAAGCACAACCCAAAAATGAAAAAAAATTTGATAAACTGGACTTTATTAATGAAAAATGTTTGCTTTTTGAAAGACACTAAGAGAATGAAAAGTTACAGACTAAGGGAAAATATTTTCAAATCATATATCCAACGAAGGACTTGTACCTAGAAAAACTCTCAAAACTCAATAATATGAAAACAAACAACCCAATAAAAAAATGAGGAAAGCATCTTGTTATAGTTTAATTCTTATAATTCTTAAAGATACTTATCATGATAGGGAATAATGACCAATAACTTTTGTTTGTTCATTTCCAATGACTTTCTAAAATATAGTGCTTCCTGGATAATTGACATCATTGTAAATGAGAACAAAAGTAATTGAGCTTTAAATTTTTTTTTTCCTTAGTTGAACCATCCTGCCACTGGTTGGCAGCTGAGCCGCAGCTCTGCTCGGGCAAGGCATCGAACTGGCAAACCTGTTGCTCAGAGCTCACACTCTTGAGCAAGCTCTTAACCAACTGAGTCACTCAGCCCGCCCTGTGAGCTTTAAATTTTAATTCTGTTTAGTGTCATGGGAAAAGTATAAGCTAAGCATTTTATTCACATCTGTTTAATTCAAGTGATCAGCTCCTCCAGAAAGCTTTCCTTGACCCTTAAGTATGACTTCAGTGTTCCTCCACTGTGCTTTGCCAGGTTCCTGTGCATATCTTTATCACAGCATCTCCTTATCTTGTCTGTGCCTTAAGGGTAGCTTTCACTTTATTCCTAAACCCTAGCCTAGTAACTGTCAAGGAGTAACCACTTGGTGTGTTTGTTGAACAGTTAAAGACTTGAAAAAAAATTATTTATAAAATAATTAAATAACAACAACAACAAAAAACCAACTACAATAAATCTGATGCTTTTAGAATGTTGCCTGACATAGTAAATACTCAATAAATGTTAGTTCATTCAACAAATATTAGTTAGATATCTACTATGTGTGAAGCACTATTATAGGTACTAGGGTATTGTTAGCTTATAGCTGTTAGCACAGATCAAAATCCCTGCCCTCATGTAACTTACATTTTTATAGGGGAGACAGACAATAAGTAAAATACATAGGTGAAGTATGTAGTTTGTTAGATGGTTACAAAAAAAAAAAAAGCAAAGGGCAAAAGACAAACATCTAGGCACTTCACCAAAGTGGATATGTAGGTGGAGAATAAGTACATAAAAAGATGCTTAACATCATTAGCTGTTAGGAAAATACAAATTAAGACCAGTATTTATTTTAGAGAAATGAGTTTTATGTTCACTCAAAAACTTGCATATTATATTGGCTTTATTTGTAATCATCACCAAACACTGGAGACAACCCAGATGTCCTTCGATACATCTGGTGGGTAAACTGGGTACATTCATACTCTTTAGCATTAAAATACTATTTAGCAATAAATACTCTTGCTAGTATAATATGAATATTATTTAGCAATAAAAAAGCATGAACTATTATTACATGCAGCAATATGAATGCGTCTCAAAGGCATGTGGAGTGAAAGAAGCCAGTCTCAAAGGATTATATACTGTATGATTCCATTTATATAACATTCAGGAAGGAGGAAAGGTAAAAGAGTGATGGAGAACAGACCAGTGGTTGTCAGGGGTTAGGGGTGGGGGGAGAGTGTGACTAAAGGGACAGCATAAGGAATTTTGGGTTGGGTTATAGATCTGTCTCTCTCCTGATTGTGTTGAATTTTATACACAGAACTGTACACACACACACACACACACACACACACGTCAATTTTACTATACAAGTATGTTAATTTGAAAAGAAAAGAAAGCCTACACCCAGGCAGGGACTCTGAATCCATCTGAAAGATACAGTTTGCCAAAATTTTGTGTTCCCTGTTCAATTCCAAATGCAATTCCAAATATCTTTTTACCAAAAAACCTAGGTTGGGCTGGCCGAGTGGCTCAGTTGGTTAAGAGTGCGAGCTCTGAGCAACAGTGTGGCTGGTTCGATTCCCATATGGGCCAGTGAGCTGCGCCCAACCTGAGCTGCCACTGAGCTGCTACTGAGCTACTGTTGGCAGGATGGCTCAGTTGGTGAGAGCACGTGATCCTAACAACAAGGTTGTCGATTTGACTCCTGCATGGGATGGTGGGCTACGCCCACCTGCAACTAAGATTGAACACGGCACCTTGAGCTGAGCTGCCTTGAGCTACCGGCTAGATGGTGACTGGACTTGGAGCTGAGCTAGCTGCGCCCTCTGCAACTAAGACTGAAGGACAACTTGGCTGTTCCCCTTCCCCAATTCCCCAACACTGTTCCTCTTCTCCAATTCCCCAATAAAAATATTAAAAAAACAAAACAAAACAAAAAAACCTATGTTGGAATGCTTTCTGATGTGAAATTGTCACCATTCAGAGGTCTACTGTGTTGTTTATCTTTACTGACTTAATTTTAATTTCTATTTCAAGATGGATCTATTGATAAGCACTCTGGAGCTATTTTTATTATAAAAAAAGTACATGTGTAAGCATTCACAGTGGGTTATAAGCAATCTGTATTTTCTTTTTGCATGTATTACTTTTATAAACTAATAACTTAAATAAATTATAAAAACTCAAGTCAATTACTAACTAGAGTATCTTTCACATAGAAATATTTTGGGACAGTGTTTTATTTTGTAGGCAAGAATGGGCTTAGTTACTCTAGGTATGAAACAAAGTGATTGTAAACAAGTGCTTCAAACAGTGAATTCCCTTAAAAAGATTAAGTGTAAACAATTTGGCAGTTCCTCAAAAAGTTAAACATAGAATTACCATATGACCCAAAAATTCCACTCCTATGTGTATACTCAAAAGAACTGAAAACAGGTATTCAAATAAGTACATGTACACTCATGTTCATAGCAGCTTTATTCACAATTGCCAAAAGGTGGAAACAACACAAATGTCCATTAACTGATGAACGGTTAAAGAAAATGTGTAGCCATACAACGGAATATTATCTAGCCATAAACAGGAATGAAGTACAGCATGAATGAACCTCAAAAACATTATGCTAAGTGAAAGAAGCCAGACAGAAAAGGTCACATATTGTATGAGTCCATTCATATGAAATATCCAGAATAGCTAAATCTAGGGACCCAAGGCAGTTAGAGGTTGCCAAGGGCTGGGGGGAGGGGAGAATGTGGAGTGACTGCTTCATGGGTATGGGGTTTCCCTTTGGGGTAATGAAAATGTTTTGGAACTAGATAGAGGTGATGGCTATACAACATTGTGACTATATTAAATGTCACTGAATTGTACACTTTAAAATGATTAATTTTGTGTTCTGTGACTTTTATCTCAATTTAAAAAAAAAAAAGACGAAGTGTGTCCCTGCAATCTTATTCACATTTATAGCAAAATTTTTGTTTTTCAAGGAAATTATAAAGGATTAATTTAGTTTAGCCCATATCTGAATAGTTAGGAACTCTGAGTGGAATGCAAATTAATCAGGGACATGTACTTTTTTGAAAGTGATCTGAATACAGTAGTCCCCACTTATCCAAGCAGGATACATTCCAAGACCCCCAGTGGGTATCATAGATAGTGTCAAACCCTACATATATATAGACTATGCTTTTCCCTATACATATATACCCATGATAAAGTTTAAATTATTAATTAGGCAGAGTAAGAGATTAACAATAACTAATAATAAAATAGAACAATTATAACTGTGATATAGTTATTACAATATACTGTCATAAAAGTTATGTGAGTGTGGTGTTATTAAGTAAAATAAAGGTGATTTGAACACAAGCACTGTGATACTACGACAGTCAATCTGATAACCCGGGTGGCTACTAAGTGACTAACGGGTGGGTGGCATCTACAGCGTGGATACTCTGGACAAAAGGGGTGCTTCATATCCTTGGTGGAATGGAACAGGAGGACATGAGATTTCATCACACTATTCAGAACAGTGCACAACTTAAAACTTATGAATTGTTTATTTCTGGAACTCTCCATTTAATACTGTTGGACCTCGGTTGCCGTGGGCAACTTGAAACTGCTGAAAGCAAAACCATGGATAAGGGGGAACTACCATAGTCTAAAAATGTTCAGAGGAATTGAGAAGTTGGGATGGCTAGAAATCATATTGAACTCCCTTTGTACGAGCTTCTTAATGCTCCTCATATGCAAAAAGTATCTCCAAATACTTAATTATACCAAAATCCTCTGTTGGAATATATCCACTCAGCTGCTATTGACCTAGTGGTCCTTGCAATTCTTGGGATATTGTGCCTATCACAGATACTTTTTGTTGTGACGTTGGGCTAAATGTGAGAGAAGTCAAGGTGAAGGGGGATGGGGTATTGTCTGCAAAATTTGATTTGGGGCCTGAAATGTTTCTAAAATTCTGAAATCCCGGGCTTCTCTCTTCATTCACAATGGCTCTTTCAAATATTCCAGCCTCTTTTCATGCAAGTTCTTTCATCACCATGCTTTTCCTTTGAAAATGTGTACAAACCTGTGCATGCTACATCCCAAATGACCATCCTTTAAAAATCATCCCCAAATCCTTTACTGAAATTCATTGCTTGTGTCATTTCCATTTTATTTACTCTTCACCCTGATCCTGAGTATTTCAGGTAAAAGTCCTGACCTGGGTATTCTCTGCTCTTTCCAGGCTCACTCTTACCCTTTCCCACCATACCTACTACGCCCTGGCTGGCTGATTTCGTCAGTGGGCTCCCAGACCTGCCGGCTTCCTCTTTGGTTCAGCCCACAGGAGGTACATGCAGGTCAGAGGGCAGGACAGAGAGAAGTTAGGGTACTTTTTAAAAAACATTTATCCTAATTTACTTATTTTATTATTATTGTTTTAAGTGTGTTTTTCCAGGACCCATCAGCTCCAAGTCAAGTAGTGGTTTCAATTTAGTTGTGGAGGGTGCAGCTCACAGTGGCCCATGCGGGGATCAAACCGGCACACATGGTGTTATGAGCACTGAGCTCTAACCAACTGAGCTAACCTGCTGCCCCGAAATTAGGGTATTTATCACCTGCCTTCCTCTCTATAGGCTACAGGTTAACTACGGCTGTGTTAATAGAAGGCCACGACTTCTGTTGTGTGACCCTCTCCTATAGCTTCAGCCATAGTCATAACTTCAGCGACAGTTCTCTCTGCGTTCCAGATATTTCTCTTTCTTGCCCTTTCTGACTTAGGGGTCGTAAAGGCTCCACACGGATTTTAGACCTTTGCTGCTAAACCATTCCTTATATGGTATATAACACCACACACAGGACTGACTGCATAGTTTGTAGAGCCCAGTGCAAAATGAAAATGCAGGAGCCTTTGTTCAAAAATTACTAAGAATTTCAAGATGGCAACCACAAGGCATTAAACTAAGTGCCAGACTTTCCTAAGTGTGGGGTCCTGTGTGACTGCATAGGTTGCACATCTAAGACGTCTGCCCTGCCTGCACACTATTGTAAATAGCACTTACCTTAAACGCTTCTCAGTTACCTGTTGAGTGTGCCACCTGTTTCCTGCCACGATCCTTTCTAATACAAAGTCTCATGGGTTCTCTCTACCACTTAAAAAAAATTGTGGCTCCATTAGGGGTTCTGGAAAAGTAGCCATTATCTATACTTACATTTAAACACTGTGCAATTTAAAACTTATTAATAGATTTGCATCCGCAGCAGGAAATTCACTTAATCTCTCACTCACCCTCACCGCTAATAAAGCCGCTCATTTGGGAACCATCGTGGGCCACCACAGCCCTTTGAGCACCACCTACAACGTAGCTGAAACGTGTGACCCCCAAGCATACCTTCGGGGTAGGCGCAGGAAATTTTTAGCAGTGATTTCAACCAGTTAGTCACTTTTTATTTTTTGTATTAGATACAAGATCTACTACATATCCTAGCTCCCGCGCCCCCCCCCCCCCCGCCTTGGAAATATGATAAACTGAGAACACTCTCATACCCGGAACCTATTTTCTCTCTCTAGCTAGAAACTTGCCTGAGATACTGATCACTTAGTATTACCAAACAAGCACCAGTTAGGCCTCCTGTCTTGGGTAAGTCCTGCTCTCTCAACACCCTCCTTCACAGACTTGGGGATTGAGGTGACTATTGACAAATTAGGCTGTTTTATTGATGTTAAAATGGGAGGCCCCATAAGCCCTTCTGTGCCATGACTTTTTGCTTTCATGGCTTTGGTTGTTACTGAGTCAAGGATGGCAAAGAAACGATAGAGTTTGAGAAATATCCCACAACCATATTGTTTCATTGTTTGAACTTGCCACAGGCTCATTTGCCTTCGACAGCTGCACTAGGGACATCCATCACTCATTCCTAAAGCATACACTCGACTAGTTCTGTCCTCAAGATACCTGTTTGGGTCACATGGCCTCTCAGAGCCTTCGTTCTGTAGCCTTGGAGTGAGCAGGAAGCACAGGTGATATTTTCTTTCCATTCTCTTCTTCCTCTCCACTGTGCCCCCCATTTCTCATTTCTCATGCCTCCAGTTGTCCCAGCTTTGAAAACGCCCTCCTCCTGAAGAGCCACTTTAACATAAAGGGAAGTATTAGGCAGAAGAGCTCACTTATTTGAAGAGTTACCAAATATATTCTCATCTTTTCTCTGAACACAAATTTTTCTGTCAAAAAGGACAAACTTTCGTTTCCAATCAGGATCATATGCAAAAATAATCCCAGCTGTTTAAATTCAGAGCGCAGAAAAATTACTCCGGGAACACAACGGATGCTAAAATGCTCACTGGGCCTAAAACATTTCATTTGGTTATGAATTGGCTACATTTTCATTTCCATTCGGCTCTGATCTGTTCCTGAGATAGGCAAAGAACCAGTGTGGCCTCAGAAATGATCCTTGTCTTGGGAAAGCCACCAGCATTCCTTGCACCCAAACGACAAATGAGGGAACTCAAGAGGCGCAGTTCTGGGCTGGGTGACAGAACTGCTAGGCACAGGGCTGAGAATTTTGCCCGGTGCATCTAATCCCTAATCCATGCAGTTTTGAAGTGGCTCTGCAGAGACGCATATTTTGGGGGAACTTCTGCCCCCAATTTTAATTTACCTGTTCCTGTCACCCAGTCCTCTTGCCCTTTACCTTCCTGTACATTGTCCTCTGTGGGGTTGAATGAGCCTTGACAATGGGTCCTTGCTCTCTGCAGGGTTCATTCCTCCTCTCCTAACCCCACCACTGGCTAACTTGCCTGATGCAGGTGCTGCCCTGAATGTCTCACAGTAACAAAATTGCCATTTTTGCATGCCTACTATAAGCCAGTACTATATTTCAATAATTTACATTACAATTTCATTAACAACTCACAATTGAATAAGCCTGATAATTAAAAATGTTAATGCTTTAGAATATTTTATCTTTAAATTTATTTCAAACATTTCAAGCACTCAGTAGACGTAGGGAGAACAGAATGATGAACAGTTTCAACAATTATCCATACTTTGCTAATTTTGTTTTATCTCCTGTTGTTTTGGGGGTGGGGTGGGAGAGGGCTGGAGTATTTGAAGATAAATCCTAGACATACTTACACCCAAAATTCTTCATTATGCATCTCTAACAGATAAGAACTGAACAAAAAATCCTAACGACAATGACATTACCACATCTAATAAAATTAATAATTTAACATCTATATCAGGTCTACATTTTATTACCCTAATTGTCTTAACAATGTCTTTTTAGCATAGGTTTATTCAAATCAGAGCCATGCAAGATCTAAACATTGCATTTAGTTTACTAAGCATTTTAAAAAATATTATTTACATGCATTTGACCTTTACATTAAGCCAATGAAAAATGTATGGTCCCAGTTCACAGGTGGGTGAACCGGGGCTTAGAGAGGTTAAGAAACCTCTCCAAGATCTCCTTGCTGGTGGGGACCAGACTCAGAATTTGAACTGTCTGCTCAAGTCCAAAGACTCCACTCTAGTCCTTTTCAGGCTCCCAGAATTTTTTCTTTGTTGCAGAGAGGCAAGTGGTGAAGACAGAGGTTTTGGGTTCAGGTTGGCCTGCATGAAAATTGGAGCAAGTTCTATAATCTCTCTGATCCTTCACTTCTGTCTGCATCTGTAAAATAATACTGTAATGATGAATGGTTTGGGGCTGATTAACTAGGATAATGCATATCTCAGCAGTGCTTGGCACATAAAAAGCACTCGATAAACCTTAGTGATTATTATTAGTGTTCAGGAGGAGAAAGACCCACGAAGTGTTTGCTTTTGTCAGCAACTCAGGAAACAATGGTTCATCATTGTTAATCCAACCTGTTTGGGTTTGAGGCTGCAGGGCTGGGAAGGGTGGGAGTATGGTGATGATTTTGCCTGGATCGGAGAAGGAAGCCCTGAACACAAAGTATTAAGCAAGCACCCAAGTTCTCCGGAGGCCTCACCTGGAAAACAGTTAAACACCTCCTAAAGCAGCGGTTCTCAACCTGTGGGCCGCGACCCCTTTGGGGGTCAAACGACCTTTTCACAGGGGTCGCCTAAGACCATCGGAAAACAAAAAGACATTTACATTACGATTCATAACAGTAGCAAAATTAGTTATAGAGCAGCAACGAAAATAATTTTATGGTTGGGGGTCACCACAACATGAGGAACTGTATTAAGGGGTCGCGGCATTAGGATGGTTGAGAACCGCTGTCCTAAAGGCTAACCCGGGGTTGTCTCCACAGACGGAAAACCACTGGGTGGCAGTCAGGGTGGAAAGGAGACTTGTCAGTGTTTATCTGAATTTGGAACCATGTGAACAGGCATTAAACCTGTTCCAAAAAATGAATTGTATTTTAAAAAACCTCTTTTACCAACAGGATAAGTGCTGACAATGGGAGGACTAGGATCTAATGATAATAATAATAATAATAATCCCCTTACATTTTTTGCAGCCCTAGGAGGGCTTTGGTCATATAGGGCAGGACTTACACCAGGATTGGGACTATTTAAGCCTGACTCGGATCTCAAAGATCCAAGATAATACCGTGTTTCCCCGAAAATAAGACCTAGCTGGAGAATAAGCTGTAGAATGACTCTTCCAGGATATGGAGGGCACACACCCCTCACATGGGTGGTTTAAGAGAAGGAAGAAGGGTGCCTTTTCCACAAACTCTTTCAGCTTAAAATATTCACTATGCCAAGATGCCATATTTTGGCACCTAAAATCAAGCTATGGCTTATTTTCAGGCTAGGTCTTATTTCAGGGGGCACAGGGTATTTAAATTTCAGTCATCCTCCCTCTGACACTCACTCTGAGTCCACAACCAGCAGTCAGATTTGGGGTGGTTCACCCCTTGGATTGTCTTCAAGCATATGCATTGTTGAGGATTGAAACTATTGGCTAAATAAGGTCTTCGTATGTATTATCTGTGCATTGCCCAGGTTTTTAGGCTATAGATCATTATTTGATACTTAAATCAGTTAAGACTCTGGACCTAATTTTTCTAGAGTCTTTGGGAAGGGAGGGGGCATAAAACCCCACTCACAAATAATCAAGAACTTGCCTAGACATTGTTCTAAGGGCTTTACATATATTAACACATTTAAATTTCATAATAATACTAACTGTAGGTATCATTATTCTGACTTTAGAGGCAGAGAAACAGAACCAAGTAAGATAAGGTAACTTGCCCAAGAGACTGCACATTGACCATTAGGCCATATTACCTCTGTTGGCAGTGAGCCAATCATGTAGAGGTCCTTTGAAGGTGACACAAGCATCCTTAGCTGTGTAGCAGCAATACTGAGTCCCAAATCCCAAATCCTTCTCTGCAGCTTCTGGTTTAGGAGCGGGGAAAGACCAGGGTGTGAATTTCTGCATTTACCTCAGGCCATTACTCCCTCTAAGCTTCAGGTTCCTTATCTGCACCAGGGAAGAGTTTTAGATGAAAAGACCTCTCCACGCACTACTCTGTGTGGGTGTGTGCTGGGGGTGGGAGGTGGAAAGGCTGAAGTTTCTGGGCGGTGCGTTGCTTTCCCCAGGTCTCTTGAGGAAATAGGGTGTTTTTTGAGGGGTTGTCCTGGCCAATTCCCTCCCAGGAGGTCAGGCCCCCAAGGCAATGATGGCGCTAAAGCTTTGCAATTACTCCTTCGTTTGGAAAAGGGCTGCCACGGGGGCCAGCTCCGACCACTGCCAGGAGGTCTAGGGTGGGTCTTTTTCCCTGAGGGAGTTAGAGATGACTGTATCCTCAGGATGGCTTCTTGGAGGTAGTGACAGTTGAGTCCTGAAGGTTTAGCAGGAGTTAGTCAGAAGAGATGGAGGGGGAAGGGTTAGCGTCCCCCACCCCACCCCCAGCCCCAGAACAAAGAAGCACGACCCGCTTACGGTATAGGAGGAGGAGCTGTGAGAGTGGAGTGGTCGGTACAGGCGAAATCACAAGGGGGCTTCAGAGCTTGGCTTTATTCTAAGAGCAATTGGGAGGGGTTTGGAGGAATGTAGTCAGGAGTTTTAGAAAGACTCCTCTAGCCGCTTGGGAAGAATGGGTCAGAGGGGTACAGGAGGCTATCACAGAAAGCAGTCGGGTTGGAAGATGACCGACGACTGAGGAAAGCGGGAGCGAGGACCGAGCATCCGAGCCTTTCTCGGTCTCCGCGACACTGTGCGTTATCCCTCGACTTTCTTTGCTTATGTGGAAGGGCCCCACAGGGGGCTGGGCGCCGGCCAAATTCTCATTGAGCAAAATAGCTCAGAGCTCGCCCCTCTTTCGGGGGCTCTCCGGCCCAGATGCCCCCAAATTGGTAGGGTTATGCGGGAGAACTTACCCACTGCCGAAGATGGGAGAACCGTTAACCCCTCAAAATACACAAAAACCTCGGCCGCTTTTGGCAGCAGCCTTCTCTGTCCATGACCTCATGCTTTAAGCTCCCTTATAGCCTTCCCCCGCCCTGTCCACACCCAGCGCCGAGTGGGGGTAGGGTGGGGGGCAGTGACGAAGGTCTGGGGGAGAGGGGGCACCTTATTTATCCCGCGTGAGATTTGGGGGAAGGGGCGCAACGATCTCCCAATACTGCAAAAAGCATGGTTTAACTTTCCCTTGAGCAAAAAAAAGACTCGCTTCCGTGGGCCCTCCATGAGATACCTCGAACCCGGCTCGAGGTGGTCTGTTGAGCTGAACCATCTTTGGTTCACGTTTCCTGGGACCAGGAAAGAAGCCCGGAAATGCTGGGGTCCTGGGCTGGACCGAGAGGCGGCAGAGCCTTCGCGGGACCTGGGGGCTGTCCTGCTCTAGCCCTCCTGGCGCCGCCGAGGTTTGAACCCTGGGCTCGCCTTTCAGCCCGCGCCCTGCCCCCTGCTCGCAGCTGCTCTCGGTTTGGGTGCAGCGGTTTCCCCCGCAGAGGAGGAGGAGACAGAGCGAGGAGCGACTCCCGGCTCGGGTTTCCGCACCAATGCCGAGCAGCCCCGGGCGGCCCCCGGCGGCCGTCCCTCCTCCCCAGCACCACGTTCCACAGTCATGGCGCGCGAGGAGGGGCGAGCCCGCGTCGCGGCGGCACTCGCGCCCCCTCCCCTCCGCCGCCCGGCCCGGCCCCTCTCCTAGGCAACCTCCCTCCCCAGCCTGCTGCGCCGCGGAGATGGAGACCCCCCTCCCCAGAGAGCTGCGTTTCCAGCGCCGCCTGCAGCACCCGCTCCCCGCCCCCACCGGGGCGGAGGGATGGAGCCGCGCGCTTCGCGAACCTCCAGCCTCTTCCCCCGAGCCCCGACCCTTCTCCCAGCCCCTCCAAAGCGGGGGTGCAGTGGGGGTAGGCGCAGACCGTCTCCCCGCAGCCCACCTAGACCTTGGCATCTTTGCAGTCCTTTTAACAAAATAAGCCAAAAACCCAAACCCCAGTCGTTAGATTGCAAAGCGCGTTACAATAACCGGGACGGCTACGCAGGAAGCAATCCTGCACTGGTCCGGGTTTAAGGCGGCAGCTTCCCGGCCACGCCGCCTTCTCCTGGGCCTCGATTTTCCGGGCACGCCGGCGAGTCCGCCACACCTCGGGGCTGACAGGTCCCGCGCCCGGCCGCAACTCGGTCCGCGCCCCCCGCCCCATCCTCGTCCAGAGTCTCGCCAGCCTACAAAAGGTGCAATCTCACGCACATGCAGAGCACACAAATAAGGTCGGCAGCGTATCGCCGGGAAGGTTGCGAACAATGCGCCGGGCGGCCCGCGCCTGCCGGAGCGCGATGCCCCGGGGGACAGGGGGCGCGGGCGGGGGCCGCGGCTGAGGACCCGCCGGCCGCGGCGCTGGACACCTTACTTCCTGCTTCCCCGCCCGCGGCCAGACCCAGCTCTGCGGAGGGATATCTCTCCCCTCCTCTGTCCCCCTCTCTCCCTTCCCCCGCCCTCCCCTCTTTTTTGCTTCTGCTCCCCCACCCCACTCCGCCTTTCTCCTTTTGCAAGAAAATAATTTGACAGTCGATTTGCTGACAGGGGAGGAATTTGCATCCTGGATTAAAAAAAAAAAAAAAAGGCCGAGAGGAGCTTGGGAACGGTTGCTAGGGGTGGGTAATGGGTGAAAAAAGGGGGGCGCCGGAGAGCGGATAAGGAGGGTTAAGGGAGGGGGCGAGGCCGGGGAGCAATGCAAAAGGTAAGGCCAGGTTACCGCGGCTCGGCCCCGAGTGGGCTGCGGCCGGGGGAGGGGCGAGAGATACATATGTATTTCTGTCTCCCTAGCACACCCCCTTCCCTCTAAGCGATGGCTGAGAGGCGGTGCATGCAGATGGGGAGTAAGTTTCCTGAAGGGGAGGGTGGATGCACGCGCGCGGCCCCGCGCTGCAAATTTCCACCGGGGAGGGAGAGTGGCTGGATGCGGAGAGTTTGGAGTTGCTCTCGGCGGAGGGCAGGAAGGGGAGCAGGGCCGGGAAGGGGGCTGGCGGGCGTTATATCTGGGAGTAAGTTTCCAGGATCAGGAGAGCCTGCACGCTTGCTTGCTAGTAAGTTTCTGGCCGGGGAGGGCGCGTGGGGAGGAGGAGAGGGAGGGGTGCATGTATATAGAAGGGGGGAGGGGGGAGCAGATTTCCTGCGGGGAGGCTGAATGCATATGGAGAGTAGATTTCCTGAAGGGAGGGTGGAGGCGTAGACGGACCGAGTAAGTTTCTTGCTAGGGTGGTGGCGGAGGTGGTGGGTTGGTGCTTTGAAAACCCGAAGCTTCCTCCCGGGGGTGGGGGAGCACGCTGTTGGAGGGGGGCCAGGGGCCAGGTTCCTTGCTGGGGAGAGGGGCTTGCATCTGGGGAGTATGTTTTCTGGCGGAGCGATATTTGTTTACAGGCTGAGAGGGCAGTACTGTAAGTGAGTAGCGCTTCGAGAAGGCGGCTCTGACATAAATTAATATTGAAATTACTCCATCAGCTTTGCTGGCTCCCCATCTCATCCCCCGAGCGGAGATTGGTCTTCTTGTCGGATTGCCCATGCACTTGTTGCAGAAACAGCCAAGGTAGGCAAGAAGCTTAAGTTTCATTAAAAAAAAAAATTCTTGGGGGATGCTCGTGAGAAGACGGGGGCGGGGGGAGGGGAAGGGATAAAGTGTGTGTGTGGGGGGGGCAGAGAAGAGAAAGTCTCCCCCCCACTTCTTTACTTTCAGTATGTTAGCAGGGCCTTCTCTCTGCTTCTCTTCCCTCTTTGGGCTGCACGGCATCCCAGCAAAGGGGGAGGGGTGAGGTGGGCGCTATAATTGGCAGCCCCGGCTTCAAGGGTGGTGGTGGGGCTTGCAGTTGAAGGTTGTGATGTTATAAAGCCTTCATTCTTCCAGCCAAGAAACCGCAGGACCCTAGGGATGTGCCTTTTGGGGTTTTTGACATGATGCATGTGTATGTATATGCGCCTGTGGGCTCTGTGGGGGCTGGGTACCCCCAGAAATTAAAGTGGCCACCCAGATGGGAGAAATGAGTGAGGGGTAAACCTGCCCCTCAACTCCCCAACTTCAATTTGGGAGACTGGGAAGTTGCTGCTGCTGGTGTGAAGAAAAAGATAATAGAGAACAACACAAAATCACCCATTCACTGGCGGAGGCCGAGAGCACCTGGCGGGCAGCCTCTGGCCAGCAATGGGTTTGCATGTGCGCCTGCCATCCTTAGGTTAAAAGAAAATGACTTCTGGTTCCTCCGTGTGCCTTCGACTGGCCGGTTAGAGCCAGCTTTGTGGAAACTCTTCCCAGACTAGTCACGGCTTTGGCAAGTGAACGTGCTGAAGCCGGTTGCTAACAGCATGGCCTGGGCTGTCTCATGAAGTACATGGAAGTGATGCTTAGTAATGACGGATCCAGGGATGGCTGAAGAGTTCTTTAAAAAATGCCTCCTGAAAGCCGGCTGGATGCACTTTTTAGCAGACTGTGGAGCAGAGCTTTAAGAAAGGAGTTTTTAGTTGTCCTAGTTGGTACCAACCTCCTGCATCATTAACTGTTTCAAGAAAGCAGGCTAGTGAGGGAGGATGTGGTTTTGACGGCCACTGGAAGCATAATAAGCCGGAGCACTCAGCAGTTAACTAGTTAACGAGCAGTCTTTGCTTCTCCTTGCCTCTGTATCCCCGGTTCTCAGCCTGGTTTCGCAGATGGGTTGTAGTTCTGTCAGGTACCTGGAATATGCTGGGAGTTTTAACTTTGCCAGGATAATGTTAGCACCAGAGGTACAAACCGGGACATGTTAAGTAGGGTCAGGGTAAACACTAGACATTGTGGTGAACTAAAAGTTGGTTAAGCTTTCTGTTCTGTAACCAGACTCAATACTGGGGGGGGGGGGAATTCTCCCTACATGTTACTGGTGGACAGTGCTGTTTTCCTTTCCTTCCTGCCATCGGATTTCCAGATTGAGAATTTGATATTTGGCAGCTTGAGAGTTGAGTTATTTGGAAATTAAATATTATTGCCATTTATCAAATGTTCCTAACTAGGCATTAGTTAAACAAATTAGCTATTGTTTTTACCCTGCTGCAAATCTGAGTCTGATTGGTGTATGTGCTGGGAGGATAAACAAAATCTTTATGTGTGTTTATTCCAGGATAGTGGAATTATTGTCATGCCTACCCTCGAAGCCAAGAGCTGTCATTCAGGTTTTTTTTCCTCATATTTATGAGATGTATTTTATAGTCATGCTTTGGCCATTAATCAATTCACAGTAGCTTTCACCCCCTTCCCCCCCCCTTCTGCTGGGAATGTTCTTGTGGTAATAAAGGCCTATGAATCATAATTCATTCTTTTTAAAATATTGTGGTGATTGTCAGGATTTGATTTATAGGAATTGATACTGGGAGTGACACACCTCTTTGGGCCCCGCCCTTTTAGACATGTCCATTTTCGCCAAAGAATTGTTTAGAAGCCAGCTTGACATCTCAAAAAAGAGCATTTCCCTTCTGCTTTATGGGCACTGAGAAGATTAATTTTTACAGGTTCCATAGTAAACATGGGTCTTTTCACAGCTTTGTAATCAGGCTTTCACACAGAGGCATGTGTTAATATCACATAGCATTTATGTGAACTTGCTGTGAAAACAGTTGTGTGTGGAAAGGGCTCAGTTTTGCCTCCTGTAACCTTCTTGAGCCTGCGTTTTTTGTTGAGGTATGAGTATTAATTATAAAAGGGGGGACTACGGCTAATATAATAAAATGTGTGGTCACAAACCACAACTATTCATTTTCTTTTCCTTTGATAGTTGGGTTGCTCATAATGATCAAAAGCATTGTGTTTTTTTGGGGGGGTAGAATAAGGATTCTGTATAAGGTCAATTAATCAGAAAGTGTTAACATTGTCTTTCACATTCAGTAGTTGGCTCAAGTTTACAGTATTTGTAAAGTGACAAAGGACTTTTAAGGTGGTTTGATCCTCAAAGCAGGGAGAGAAACATCACTGAAAAGTGGGGAGGGTACCAGTTTGTAGCATTTCTAGGCTTCGGATGTTTTATATTAAAAAAGCACAGTTTTATCCATGAGCTTCATCTGTGTCTGAACTTCTGTGAGTTGGTCTCCAGAGGTCTCAACAGTGTCTTCCTGGGCCAACGGCCAAATTGCTTCATGGACTTGGGCGAGTTAATTAACTTCTGTTTTTTGTCTTCTCATGGAGAGAGTGGATTTGTACCTTGGCATTCCAAAAAAGACTCTTGAGTTGCTTGCTAATCTTGACCTTCAAACACAAGGAAATACTTATGAAAGCCTGCTGCTGCCTTGGTAAAAAAAAAAAAAAAGCATGATTGATACCCAATGATTTGTGCTAATAGAGAATAGGGCACGTAATTTCAGGCACCAAAAATAATTTCAGTTTATTGTGGAGGTTTCCCTTACAGCCAGCTGGCTCACCTGTCTAATTATGCTTGGTCAAGTCTAAGGTTAATTGAGCAGTTATTCCAAGCAACAGGAGGAAGTAGTCTGGCGGACGAGTGGGAGACCAGAAAGCCTAGTGTGGCTTTATTCACTTTCTGTGGAGAATTCACATGTTGGTAATTGGGATTTGGTCATATATTTGCGTTAGGGTTTATAATAATGAGATTGTATTGCTGTCGCTTCTGGCATAGCATATATTTCACCATGGGCATTTTTTTGAGAAAAGCTCTTGATGTTTTTATTGACCGCACATTGATGTAAAAAGTAAGGCTCCAGACAAGTGGTTCAGACCCCAAGCATTAAAAATGGGTGCTGATTATCCTGCTCTCAAGGCAGCTGAATTCAACTCGTTTTACTTCTGACTTCATAAAACGGTGTGATTTAGGGAGGAGAGAGGATTAGAATCAGCTGGGATCTTGTGGGTTAGTAATATTCCTCAATTTGCTTATTGGAGGGGAACCCCAATAAAGTGAAAAATAAAACATCATTGATTTCTTTTGTGGGGAGAGGGAGACAAGAACAGCTGGATCCCAGTTATTGGCGTGCTTTTCAACAAGGGTATGGTGGCATTTTAAGGAATAATAGAGGCTCAATAGCATGAGTTTGAGCCCGTGGCTCTCTTAATAAATCTTTTCTTCTGTATTAAAGAAAAGACACCAGAAAAAGTCCCTGTGATATTTTCTAAGAATTTTCAAGTTCTCAGGGCAGCTTCCTGTAGGGTCTTCTGGTTAATTTGGGTTGACTGTAGAAATGGATGATCTTTGCTTTTTTCTCATGGAGGACAAGCTGGGGATGGGTAGGAGATGCTGAGCTATTGGGCTATTGGCTCAGCAATATTAACACTTTTTTTTTATATATAGAGTAAGGGGAAAAAAACCTGTGTGGCTAAATGGCAGTGATAGAAAGTAAAAGGTATTTTCATGCTTAACTGGCTTTGGTTTATTCATTAGTGCATTTGGCAGCTACTTATTGAGCACCTACTATTTGCTAGGTACTGTGTTGATAATTTCAACAGACATAATCAGCTACCTACCCATCCCCCACTTCACCCCCTAGTTTACAGTCCAGAGGGGAGGTGGACATGTCAAAAAATATATGTTGCAAAATATGAAGAAGCCCCAGGGACCTGGACTTACTTAGCTAAAGTAGGCTAGAAAAGCCTCTCTGAGGATTGGGGCTTGGGGAGAGAGACATAGAGTACCAGGCAGAGGAGAGCCTTTGTGGAAGGACTTTAAGCTTTGGGAGGAACTGAAAAGAGGCACAGGTGGACCAGGCGGAGGGATACAGGGCAGCAGGAGATGAGAGATGATCGTGCAGGGCTCTGGGGGCCTTGAAATGGTTTGGTTTCATTCGAAGTGTAGTAGGAAATCATGGATAATTTGCAGTGGGAAGTGACACCCCCCCATCTCATGCTTAAAAGGGATTGCATTGGTGGAGAGGGGCAGATGTGGAATTGGGGAGCACAGTAAATAGGCAGTTGGAGCAGGCCAGGTTAGGAGGTGACAGGAGGTGAATGGAGGGGAGCAGGTGGATGTGAGATGCACATTAGAGGTAGAAAGGGCAGGGCTTGCTGATGGATTTGGTGGGGGTTGCGGGGAGGAATCTAGGATAACAGGTTTCTGGCTTGACAGCTGGGTAGATGGGTGGTGCTATTTGCTGTGATGGGGAAGAGGGGAGAGAGAGCGGAGCAGCATCCAAGCTTTTTCAGTTTGGGCACCATTAAATTCGAGATGCCTGTTAGATAGACTCAAGTAGAGATGTTAAGCAGGCAGCTTGATATAGCGCCTAACGCCAGAGGAGTGGCCAGGCAAGAGATGAAAATGTGGGAACTACCAGCGAAGGGTGGTATTTGAATCCAGGAGACTGGGTGAGATGTCCTAAGGAGCCTGAAGAGAGAGGAGAAAAGGCAACGTGTATGTGGGTGGGCGTGATAAGGCCAGAAAAATCACCCTTGGGTTTGGCAAAATGGAAGCCATTGGAGACTTTGTGGAGAACAGTTTGAATGGAGTGATGGATTGGGTAGGAGTGCGATTGGAGGGGATTGGGAGGGGAATGGGAGATGAGAAAACGGGTAGTAGCATGTGTAGACAACTTTTGGACAAAGCTTGACCAGGAAATGGGGGCTGAGAAATAGAACGGGAGCTGGAAGGACATGTGGTAAAGGGAAGGTTTTTTGGGGGAGCGGTGGGGGTGTATGGGGTGCTGGTGATATATTTGTGTGCTAATAGGAAAGGTCAGTTGAGAGGGGGTTATTGATCAAGAGCAATGGGTTGAGTCAGCTGAGCAAAAGCCCTTGAGGCCTGTGGGGGAAGGTCTGGCCTTTCCTGGGGGAGGGACACTTCCTCTGTATGACTGGAGAGAATATCAGAGAAGGTGACAGAGCTGTGCCTGGACCCTGAGGTGTTCTGCCTGTCCGGGCTGAAGCCACATTCTCCCTGGGAAGGGCCTTGGGCTCAGAACTTGACACCAACCAGAGCCGGCAAGGGTTAAGACTGCATCAGAAAATTGTACTGCATTTTTCTGAACATTTGACTGCATTACTGAGCAGTACAGAGGAAAGAGCAGATTCTTTCGCTGGGGGAAAAGAGCCTTCAGTGAAAGTAATTTGGGCCTCATATTAGATTTATTTAAAAACTGTGATTGGAAAAAGACATCTGTGGTTTTTGGCTCTGTTCAAAAGTTGGTGGGCACTGTATCATACGTTTTGAACAAGAAGCTCAAAAAAAAAAGAAAAAGGTCAAAAGGCCGCCTCTCCTTCAGGCTACCTTTCGTAAAAATATGCTATAGACTGCCAGCCTCTGTTGCCAACCATGCGGTCTGCATGGGAGGTGGGCAGGTGAGGAGCGAGTCAGAAGACCTGGGTTAGGGTCCAGCTCTGTCTTTGGTTCTGGGAAAGTCAGCCTCTGAGCCTTTCTCCGCATCTGCAGAGAAGATGATACCATCTGTCGCCTCTCCTCTTAGAGTTGTGAGGATGGAATCAGATAATGTACAGAAAGTGCTATGTAAACTGTAAGAAGCATCTTGCGTACACAGGCAACACCAAGGTGAACTGATCTTCAGCCAGATCTCCTTTTCAGATATCAAAACCTGACAACCAATGAAACACTTCCCTGAATTTCCCAAAGCTTGTACTAAAAGCTGTTCACCCTGTCTGTTCCCGCTGATGTTCCCTCCTTGAGGCCACTTTCTATTTGGGGTTTTCAAGACCTCTGGGATCCCTTTAGTGAAATTGCATTTACTGTTGGGAGACGGGCATCAGAATGCTGGCTGTGAAATGTTGGTCAGTGGAGCTTCAAACTCTGATGCCATATTTAGAATTTGAGCCCTGTGCACCCAAAGGGCCACATTAACTTGGTTTGTGAACTGGGTGCCCGGGTACCTTGAACCTACTACCCAAGAAACCCAACCATAGTCCCATGGTCTAGCAGCCTTCGTTTGCAGTCAGCGTTTAGTTTGCAAACAAAGATTGTTCTATAAAGACGAGTCTACCTAAAAACAGCCCTTAGCCCTTACTTAGTTTTACAGTGTATGCTGGAAAATCATTTTCAGTTTTAAAAAATATCCAGTGCTTTTCACTGATGGGACCCCTGACATCAGCCTAATAAGATGAGGCCTTCTTTCTTTTTCTTTCGTGTTCTCTCTCTCCATTAATTTTTATTATGAAAAATCTTTAAACATGCACAACAGCAGACAGACTAGTGTAATGAATTCCCTGGTACCTCTCACCTAGATTTAGCAGTCAGATTTTGCACACCTGTGGATAATGGGACCGCTTGCATTTGTATATAATAAATGTAAGTTGTCAATTTTGAGATATCAGTGGAGCCGATATCAATCTTGTTTCATAGAGAGGGGGAAATAATCAACGAAAAATCAGAGAGAGAGGAAATGGATACCGTCACTGAAATAACTAATGTTTACTTAGCATTTTATAGGTTCAAAGCCTTTTTGGTATGTCTTATTTTATCTGCCTTGCAGCAACCATAGGAGGTTAGCTAATATTCTCATTTTGTCGCTGAGAAAGGGGAGCTCAAGAAGTAGAATTGAAAAAATATAAATATGTGATTAACCCAGAGTCACATGTCCAGCCAGCCTCCAAAGCCCTGGTTTAATGCCAAAATTTGAATGGTCTCCAAATTTGATGTTCTCTCACATAGATAATTCTGTACAGAACTAAATAAGAATGTGATACAGAATATATGCAAAAGAGCATGGAAACCAACATGATCATCTTGGAATGTCAGGCTTATTACTCCAGTGACCTTAGTTGGAAATACTCAGATGACTTAAGCATGTTTCGGGCATTACATTTTTAAAAAACTTGAATAGCCTGGCTTTTTCTGGAGCACACAGCTTTAAGGCTGCCTCATAATTAAAGCCAAAAAACTTGACTTTAACAAATTGCATGTCTATTCTCCATCAGCCTCCTATTCTCAGGCCTGTCCCCTTCTGTGGGGCCCCTCAGTGGAGGAACCAGGACAATCCACAGTCATTTGTAGATAGGGTGGCCTTTAGTCTCCAGGCTCTGGGCTTTGGAAGTAACTGGGCCCTGAGCAGTTTGCTACCTTCCAAAGCTTCCTGAGGGCCCCAGGGGTTTTTGTCATCACAGAGGCTGCTCTCAGGGCCTCTCCTTGTCTTTGGGAAACCGCCTCCAATCTAACTTGTTTGAAAGATTCTTTTAAAAAGGAAACGGGAAAAAAAAAAGATGGATTTGATGGCCAGGGAGTTTTAATAGGAGTGTCTCTTGAGTTCCCTCTGTTGTCATCACAGTGGGAGATACCAAACTCCCTTAAAATTCAACTGAACGATACCAGT
>NW_017731422.1:3784750-3787355 GCF_001890085.2 Hipposideros armiger
TTTTTTCAATTTGTAAGGGAAAGTGCAGAAAGACCTCTCTCACTTCTTCTGAGCCCTTCACCCCCTTCCCTCTTTGAGGCCCCTGGCCAGGTGCACTGTCACCTTGCCTTTCACTGTCTGCTTCGTTGGTGGGCTGCCCGCTTTCCCCCTTCCCTTTCTGCCCTGTGCTCACCTGTTCGTTTCCCCTTGGGGTATGTCTTACTCTGTGCTGTCTCATGTCTTAAACCCTTAAGATGGAATCTGAGCAGAAGCTCAGAGCATAGAGGCTGGGGTTTTCAGCCTTGTGTTTTCATCAGCTTGTGCCAGGCTCTTCTCTGAGGACACTTTTGGGGGCTTACATTTAAGAAGCTTGCGAAGAGTTTTGAAGAGGAATCTGGGAAGTAATGAGATCAATCTAGTCTTTGAGATCGTTAAAGAACCAAGATGGCGAAATTGAGAGACGCATACGAGGATTATTTTCTTGCGGAAGGTGAGGCAGTGTGCTCTGGCCATGGTAAGCTGACATTGTGTATGTTTGGGGGATATGATATATTTCAGAATATAACAGCTACCTACTAAGTGCAGGCACATGCCATCATTTTACATATATTACCTCATTTAATCCTCAAAACAACTCTGTAAGGAAGGCATCATTGTCCCCATTATACAGGTGAGGAAACGGAGGCACAAAGGGGTGAAGAGGCTTGCTCAAGGTGTTGTGGCTCGTGAATTGCAGATCAGCGTTTTTTTTTTAATTAATTAATTTATTAAGATTTTTATTGGGAAATTGGGGGAGGGGAACAAACAAGTTGCTGTCCTTTTCTTCTTCAGTCTAGTTGTGGAGGACGTGGCTTCACTGACCCATGTTGGTATTGTGATCATTGCACTTGTACCAGCTGAGGCAGATCGGTCACTAGCATTGGACGGCTGCTCACGGAGGCTCACGGCTGCTCACGCTGGCTGCCGGTTACTCACAGTAGCTTACGGCAGCCCACGGCAGCCCAGCTCCAGGTCAAGCTGTTGTTCACCATCTTAGCTGTAGAGGGTGCAGTGTCACTGGCCCACGTGGGATCCGAACCAGCAGCCCTGCTGCTCAGAGCTTGCGCTCCCAAGCCAACTCTTAACCAACTAGCCACTCAGCCGGCCCCACATCAGGGATTTGGGGAACCAGACCTGGGTGACTGTAAAAGCAGGTGCTCTACCACCTTACCTTGCCTCCCATTTTTGCCTTACCAGTCAGTGCGGCCTGAATTTTGTTCAGAAATATGGCTATTACAATAGAGTGAATGGGCACCACATCCGCCATCTGGGGGATATTCTTGGACTCTCAGTTGAACTCTCAGAGCCTCATCTTCCTTGTCCTTAGTATCTTTGGCTTTATTGGCTGAAATGGTTTCCTTTGAGAGTCAAAGGAGATAAAAGATGAAAAAGTGCTTGGAGAACTATAAAGCCATATTCTTTGCTCTTCTGCATAATTGTTTTCTGAAGGAGCAAAGTTCTGTGAGGGTTGGGTCCCAGGGCTGTATCTGGTTTTTGGGTAGGATGTGTGTGTGTGTCACACAATCTCTACTGTTAATTTCCGGAAGTGCTCCGGCCTAAACATGCTCTCAGCTCCACCCTAGTTGTTCCACATGTTTGGAGGAACAGCTGGTGGCTGGGCTAGACCTTTGACCAGAGCTGGAGTGCCCTGCATGACCTTGGGAAAAGAAAGATCACATTACCTTCCTAAACCTCTGTTTCCTGAAATGGTCACATCTACTTGGAGATGTTATTGGGAAGATTCATGGTGGAATATACGTAAAAACCAGTACCTTGTAAGCCATATGGTGACATATATTTGTGGAATGGACGTCATGGACTCCACAGTCTGTTGAGCAGACTCTTGGCCCGTCCCCTTCCCCTGGTAAGAATGTCATGGCTCAGGATTTACACAATGTCATGGATTTACACAGTGTTCTCTCCTGCTTTTAAGGCCTGGAGAAGACGCGATTCAAAGCTTGATTAGGGCTAAGAATTTTTTTCCACTGATGTTGTGTAAATGATAAGTAAGAGTAGTTTATAAAACTTTCTTTTGGAGAGGGAGACTACAAATAGGACACGGTTAATTATGGAGAATTTGGAAAATACTGAAAGTTATAAGGAAGAAAATAAAAATAGTCTTTATTCCTTCCTGTTAACATTTTAGTAATTTCTTTCCAGAATTTTTCTAGGCAGTATAGTCTGGTAATTAAGAGTATGAGCCCTACAGTCAGACTGCCTGGGTTTGAATCCAGGAGACTTCACTCACTGGAAAAAATAACAGTGACCTGTAGGGCTGGGTGAGATGAAATGAGATGATACATGTCAAACATCTGGGGCTGTGCCTGGCAGATAGTAAGTTCTCAATAAACATTAGTTATGACGTTATCCTTTAAAATAGTATTGGGGTTATTTTGAATGTGCTTTAATATATTGATCATTAAATATTCCTTGGAAAGGATCTTTCTTAAATAGTTTAGTACCTTCTCAAATGGATTCAGTGTTCAATAAATATTTAAGGAGCACCTACTGTGTACCAGTCACTGGGTCCCCTAATTTATTTAACTCATTATTTAATTAATAGTCCTTATTATTAGAAACTTAGATT